>NC_083572.1:57240114-57330114 GCF_027579695.1 Neoarius graeffei
GTCAATACATACTTCGAGAAGAAAGAACAGCACAGGGTGACGTTTAAGAGTGGAGGAAGAGCTACACAGATGGACTACATACTCTGCAGAACAGGTAACCTGAAGGAGATTGGAGACTGTAAAGTGATGGCAGGGGAGAGTGTAGCTAGACCACATCGAGTGGTCTTGTGCAGGATGAGCTTGAAAGTGAAAAAGAGGAAGCGTGAAATAGTGGAGCTGAAGATTAAGTGGTGGAAACTAAGAGGTTGATCATCAGAAGGAGTTTAGGGAAGAAATGAGATGAGCAGTGAGTGGTAATGGAAGTCTGCCAGAAGATTGGAATACTACTGCTATACTAGTAAGAGAGGCAGCAAGGAAGGTGCTAGGGTGGTCATCGGGAAGGAGGAAGGAAGACAAGGAGACATGGTGGTGGAACAACGAAGTGCAGGAAATTATAGAGAAGAGGCTAGCAAAGAAGAATTGGGACAGTCAGAGAGATGAGGAAAGCAGGTGGTTATACAGAGAGACGAGACAGAAGGCAAAAAGAGCAGTAGCGAAGGCAAAAGCAGATGCATACCAGGAGTTGTACGAAAGACTGGAGACCAAAGCAGGAGAGAAAGATCTGTACAGACTAGCTAGGCAGAGAAACAGGGAAGCGAGGGATGTACAACAGATAAGAGTGATGAAAGATGTAAATGGAAATGTGCTGACAAACAAAGAGAGTGTATTAAGAAGGTAGAAAGAGTACTTTGAGAATTTATTAAATGAGGAGAATCCAAGAGAGAAAAGGTCAGATTCGTTGGAGACAGCAAATCAGGAAATAGAGTTGGTTAGTAAGGATGAGGTGAGGGCAGCCATGAAAGAATGAAGACTGGGAAAGCAGTCGGACCAGATGGTATCCCGATTGAGGCTTGGAGATGTTTGGGTGAGGCGGCTGTGGAGTTCCTAACGAGGTTGTTTAATAAGATCTTAGAGAATGAGAAAATGCCAAATGAATGAAGAAAGAGTGTACTAGTCCTAAAATACAAAAATAAGGGAGATGTACAGAGCTGCAGTAATTACAGAGGGATAAAATTGATGAGCCACACCATGAAGTTATGGGAAAGGGTACTGGAGGCGAGATTGAGAAGAGAGGTAGCAATCTGTGAACAGCAGTACGGGTTTATGCTAAGGAAGAGCACGTCGGATACAATTTTTGCTTTAAGAATGTTAATGGAGAAGTACAGAGAAGGCCAGAGAAAGCTACATTGTGTGTTTGTAGACCTGGAGAAGGCATACGATAGAGTGCCGAGAGATGAGTTATGGTATTGTATGAGAAAGTGTGGAGTGAATGAGAAGTATATTAGAGTGGTGCAAGACATGCAAGAGAACAGCAAAACAGCAGTGAGGTGTGCAGTTGGAACGACTGAATGGCTCAAGGTGAAGGTGGGACTCCATCAAGGATCTGCTTTGAGTCCTTTCTTGTTTGCCATAGTGATGGATAGCTTGACGGACGAAGTGAGGCAAGAGTCACCATGGAACATGATGTTTGTGGATGATATTGTGATGTGGTGAAAGTGGAAAGGAGGTTGAGTTGGGTTTGGAGAGATGGAGGTATGCATTGGAACGAAGAGGAATGAAGGTGAGCAGTATCAAAACAGAATACATGTGCATCAGTGAGAATGGGGATGAGAGTGTAGTGAAGATGTGAGGAGTAGACGTAAAGAAAGTTGGTGAATTTGAGTACCTGGAGTCAACTGTGCAGGAAAATGGGGGCTGCAATAGTGAGGTGAGAAAGAGAGTGCAGACAGGGTGGAGCAGTTGGAGAAGGGTTTCAGGAGTCATGTGATAGGAAAGTTCCAGCAAAAGTGAAAGGTAAGATGTACAAGACAGTAGTGAGACCAGCTGTGATGTATGGATTGGAGACCTTACCCTTAACGAAGAGACAGGAGGCAAAGTTGGAGGTGGCGGAGTTGAGGATGTTAAGGTTTGCGATGGGAGTGACAAGGTTGGACAGGATAAGGAACGAGCACATCAGAGGGACAGCACATGTGGAGAGCTTGGGAATTAAGGTAAGAGAGATGAGACTGAGATGGCATGGGCACATCCTGAGAAGAGATGCAGAGGATGTTGGAAGGAGAATGTTGAGGATGGAACTGCCAGGCACACGAAAACAAGGAAGGCCAAAGATGAGATACATGGATGTGGTGAGAGAGGACATGAAAGTGGCAGGTGTGGTGGAGAAGGATGCGGAAGACAGGGAGCAATGGAGACGAAAGATCCGCTGTGGCGACCCCTAATCAGGAGCAGCCAAAAGATGATGATGATGACGAGCTAGCTAACTTACCAAGATTAATCTTTTTCATCCAGTGAGCCGACCTGCTTCCTCTTCACATGCTCCAACATACAGGATGTGCTTCCATGCCAGCTAAGGTCAGCTTCACAGATTGTGCAATTCAGAACATTTATTTATTTAACCCCCAGAGTTCAGTGTGAAATGCTCCCACTCTTTGGAGGTTTTTTTTTTTAAATCTGCCATTGTGCATTTGTTAGCTTTTCTCCAGTAAGCAGTAATGTCAAAGCATTCCTAGTTAGCGTGAAAAACACACGTGATGACATCACCAACTAATCGACTGTTAAATTAGTTGGCAAGTAATTTGGTCATCAATGAAGTCAATTAATTGTTGCACCCCAGTTGTCATATTTTTCATTTAAAATTCACCACACATTCTCTGTTGGGAACAGAAGAGACAAGCACTCTCTTTTTCCACAGCCCTACCTTTGTAATGTGTGCAGAATGTGGTTTGCGTTGCCTTGTTGAAATATCCCTGGAAAAGATGTCATCTTGAAGATAGCATATGTTGGTCCAAAATCTCAATGTGCTTTTCGGCATTAATGCTGCTGTCACAGAAGTGTACTGTAAGTTACTTTTGCCAAGGGCACTGACACAACCCCATACCATGACAGACCCTAGCTTTTGGACTTGTTGCTGGTAACAGTCTGGATGGTCCTTTCTGCCTTTGGTCCAGAGCACACAGCATACATTTCTTCCAAATAAGACCTGGAATATTGATTCGTCTGACCACAGTACACATTTCCACTATGTGATGGTCCATCCCAGTTGCTTCTGAACCCAGAGAAGTCGATGGCGCTTCTGGACACGGTTAATATCAGGTTTCCTTTTTGCATAGTAAAGTTTTAACTGGCATTTGTGGATGTAATTCTGTACTGTAGTGCATGACGAAGATTTTCCAAAGTAATCCCAAGCTCATGTGGTTATATCAGCTATAGATGAATGACGGTTCCTGATGCAGTGTCGTGGGAGGGATTGGGGATCATGGGTATTCAGTGTAGGCTTGTGCCCTTGATGCACTGAAATTGCTCCAGACTCCTTGAATTGTTTAATGATATTATGCACCGTAGAGGTGGTGTAGTGGTTAGCACTGTCGCCTCGCAGCAAGAAGGTCCAGGGTTCAAGCCCAGCGGCCGGCGAGGGTCTTTCTGTGTGGCGTTTGCATGTTCTCCCCGTGTCTGCGTGGGTTTCCTCTGAGTGATCCAGTTTCCCTCACAGTCCAAAGACATGCAGGTTAGGCTAATTGGTGACTCTAAATTGACCGTAGGTGTGAATGTGAGTGTGAATGGTTGTTTGTCTCTGTGTGTCAGCCCTGCGATGACCTGGCGACTTGTCCAGGGTGTACCCCGCCTCTCGCCCATAGTCAGCTGGGATATGCTCCAGCTTGCCTGCAACCCTGTAGAACAGGATAAAGCAGCTACAGATAATGGATGGATGCACCGTAGAGGGTGAAATATCCAAATCCCTTCGTATGTTTCCTTGAGGAACACAATTTTCTCATATGTTTGTTGACTGACTGGAGATCCTCAAGCCTATCCTCAGCTCCTCAAAGACTAGGCCTTTCCTGGATACTGATTTTGCACCAAATCATGATTACAGTCACCTGTTGACATCACCTGTTTCAAATCACATAATTTATTTAATTGTTACACCTCATTACTAGCCTTAAATTGCCCCTGTCCCGTTTTTTTTTTTTTTTTTTGGTGTGTTGCAGGCCTGAAATACAGGAGTGAAATGTATATTAAGTGAAATGATCAAACAAAACATCTTCAGATATCTTGGGTTCATACTGTCTGCAATGAAATACAAGTCAAGTTAAATTTAGAAGTCACTGCTTTCTTTTTTTATTTGCATTTTCCATACCATTCTAACTTTTTTCATATTTGGGGTTGTAGGTAACAGGTCCCTTTATTCATAGTCCAATGTCTAGTGGTCTAGAACAAAAACATCAGTTTAGTAAACCAAGAACACATCAATATAAATGTTCATCACCTTGAATTTCTCAGTATTATGCAGTGTTGCAGTCTGTAACTCAGATTATATGGCCTGAATCTATTTAAAAAAAAAAGATAAATATACATTCACCATCCACTTTATTAGAAATACCTGTACACCTGCACTTTCATGTAGTTATCTAATCATCTAATCATAATGCAGATGCAGGTCAAGAGTTTCAGTTTGATGTGAACACTAACATAAGACTGAAGAAAAAAATATGATGTCTGTCACTTCAACCATGGCATAGATGTTGATACCAGATGAGCTGGTTTGAGTGTTTCAGAAACTGCTGATCTCCTGGGATTTTCACACACCGCAATCTCTAGAGTTTACACAGAAGGGTACAAAAAACAAAACACATCCTGTGAGTGGAGGATCTGCAGGCTGAAACACCTTGTTCATGAAAGAGGTCAGAAGAGAATGACCAGACTGGTCTGAGCTGACAGGAAGTCTGTAGTAAATCAAATAAGCACTCTTTACAACCGTGGTGAGCAGAAAAGCATCTCAGAATGCACAACACGTCAAACCTTGAGGTGGATGGGCTCCAACAGCAGAAGACCACATCAGGTTCCACTCCTGTCAACCAAGAACAAGAATCTGAGTCTATCATGGGCGTGGATGCACCAAAATTGGATAGCTGAAGATTAGGAAAAAAACCCAAAACAAAACCACCCACTACCTGGTCTTTTTCCTGTCACATGATTAGCTGATAGGATGACTACATGAATCTGCAGGTGAACAGGTATTGCGAATACAGTGAATAGTGAGTATAATTTGCGGAATAATTTACAAAAAAAACCCCAAAAACACAAGTTGTAATTGCATAAGTATTCACATTGCTATGAAAGCTCTAAATTAATTATTTTGGAAAGAACATGATTACAGAATCAAAATCTTACAGAATCAAGTGTTTGACTAGCTCTTTTTTTTCTCTCTCGAATCTTTCAAGCCATTTAGAAGGCCCCTGCAAGATGATTTTTTTATTTTGAATATGGATTAGAAATTCAGTTGATATGCCGCAATTTGAACCTTTATGGGGCTGCTATGTTTGACACCTGCGCTCTAGATAATTCATTGGTTTCCAGAGTATATCCTGGAAACTTTTTTTTTTTAAACATACTTTTTTTTTTTTCATTTTACTCACTCTAGTTACTACACATTAACCTGCCGAAGGCCTTGAAACCCCTGTAAGTCATAATGTTTTACTGTAATACACAAACAAGAAATCATGCACTTGTTTCAGACTTAAATATAAGCAATGATGTGACCCAGTAGAGACAAAAGATGAAAAAAAAATCATCCTTTTAGAGATCACCAACAAAACTGTTAGATGAACTAGTATATGTCCTGCTGGCAGGATGTGGTCTGATAGGGTTAAACAGGAAAATACTCAGAACACAAAATGAGTGTTAAACTGTCTGTTCTGAAATGAAACCTGTAGGGCTCACAGCCACATATTAGAGAGAAGCAGAGTTTTTGTCGAGATGTTCAGAAAAAGATTGCGACCGTGCTGTTTAAAACTGATTTGAGGATATGATGGAATTCTGTTTGACGCTGATAATGACTTTGAAGATATATTGTAGTATCAGCTTGGCTGTGCTCTGACTGGCCTGATCAGCTGTAGAGTCGAGATCATATTGGCTAAAAGCAAGGTCCGTGTACAGTTCCTTACTTCTATCTAGACAACACACACACACACACACACACAAAATGATAGCAGATTTGCCTGAAGATGAATGTGTAGATTAGAGCAGAAGGCAGAGTCAGATTAAAAAGGGGATTATGCTTTCCATCTTCAGTTATTTATTAATTTGCTTCAAATTGCTTTTTGTTTAGCTAATCCTTGTAGTGTAAAGCCTTCTAGTGTAAAGCAGGTGACGCCTGTTGATCTGATGCTGAGAGCCAGAATAGGGGGCATGGGGACACACACACACACACACACACACACACTCTCTTTCTCTCTTATTTACTAAGTAATATTCAGATTGCTGCAAAAATGTCACATAATGCTTATGTAGTAAGAGTTGTTTTGTGGGCAAGAGAGAGGAGGTTAAAACGACAGAAGAACTCTTAAGCCATGCTGCAGTTCCTTTTTCTATTGTGTGTGTGTGTGTGTGTGTGTGTGTGTGTGTGTGTGTGTGTGTGTGTAAGAGAGAGAGAGTGAGAGTGGGTGGGTGGGTGTGGGGGGTAACATGCTGATTATGCCACCTTCCTTTGAAAATTGAGGAAGTTCATAAATTGAGAGTGGCTGGAGCTGTGCCTCATTGTGGCATGAGGGATAGTTTTCATGAAGCTGTAAAAAGTAGTAGACTGTCCCCTGGATTATTAAACCGAGCTGGAATTTGCTGGATTATAATTTGAAGGCAGATTGACGAGCTCTGCCGCTGTAAGTTGGGTGTGAATTTTCTTTTCTGCTGAACAGGAAGAATCTCATCTCTGACAGTTATTTCAGCTGACATACAGGAACTACCACATTTAGTACAACAGATGGTTGAAATAAAATCGACGTCCTTGTGTTTTATAACACATTTAGATATGACTGGCATACTGAAACCTTACACAGAGATCATGCAGGTTTGTGAACTTAGTGGGGTTTTTTTATTTGCGTGTTTGTGTGCTGTGTTTAAACATATTAGATTTGATGAAGCAGAATTAAACTTATTACTGCCTCCATTTTTTTTTTGTCACCGTTCAAAAACGTTCAGGCATTTCAGCTCAGCTGTGGCTCTGTGGTGACTGTGCTTGAGAGTGTGCATATATGATGTACGTGCAAGTTGGTCATAATGTTCAGGGGATTTCCATACTCAAACTTTCTCTCTGTTATTTGTGCTCTCGCTCTCTCCCTCCCTGTCTGTACTCACACAGCTCTCTTCTGACCTGACCCACACTACCCAGGATGCAAATGCAAGACAGCTGAGTCAGGTGAGACAACCGACTTTGTCCTTGATTGTTTTTTCCGAAACTGCTTATTCAGAAAACGTGGGTTCAGTAGAGACTGAACAGAAGATGGAGCAGTAATTCTGAAGGGATTTCAAGCGTGTAATTGTGAAAGTCATTACTAAAAGCTCGCTTTTTACAAAATGTGTTGATTCCATTGACAAGTAGTGCACTTTGGTGTATCTCTAATGCTACATAAGGGCTTCCTGACTAAGGGTGGGCTGTAATCCAGAGCATATGGACCAGTCTCTAGTTTGCATGGCACTTTAATATTGAGCCTTTCTAATAAGCTGATTTTGAGCAAAATTTGTTTGCTAATTGAATAGAATTAGGAAAAGCAAGAAACTAATTACACTTTAGAATGGTGTATACAGTACCAGTCAAATTTTAGATACGCCTACTCATTCATAGGTTTTTCTTCATTTTTATTAATTAAAAGACACTTCATGTCTTAAAATAACGATGGATGTCTTTTCTCTTTACTAAGTTGAGTGGTTCTTGACATAATATGGATTACTACAGTTGTGGAATAGGACTATTTACTGTCTTTTTATTATTTACTATTTACTGTTTGATCGCAAACACATTAAGATGGCAAGAAATTGCACTAATTAACTTTTGACGAGGCACATCCGTTAATTGAAAAGCATTCCAGGTGACTCCCTCATGAAGCTGGTTAAGATAATGTCAATAGTGTACAAAGCGTCATCAAGGTAAACGCTGGCTACTCTGAAGAATTTAAAATATGAAACATGTTTTGTTTTTTAACACATTTTTAATTACCAAATAATTTGATATATGTTCAATATGTTATTTTATAGTTGTGATGTCTTCTACAGTGTAGAAAATAGTCAAAATACAGAAGAGACTAAATAAGTAGGTGTGGAAACATTTGACTGGTACTGTACATGCATGAGTGTAAGTCATGTCAATAAGTCAAATTGATTTGCATTTTCCAGACCATGCAGCATGCAGAATCATCAGACACGCTCAGTTCTTCCTCCTTTATTACTGATGCCCAGAGCACAGAGGGCAGAGAGGACATCACCCAATCCTACTCCATGATTCTGCCTTCCCAAACAGACAGGATCTCTTCAAATGGCCAGGTACCTCTCAGATACTGGTGTTAACCTTGAGGCACCTCAAATTTTAATTTCCCTTATAGTGTAAGGATGGAATTAATGCAACTAAAAATCCTGTATGTATCTCTATGAATCTTGATTTTAAATACATGAGACCAAAAAAAAAATGTGAATGCCTTTCTCACAGCTCACACTAATATCTTTTAATGTACTTCAACAGTCCGAGTACCAAACGGTGGTGGAGTCGCCTGACGGCTCTCCGGACAGTGATGGAATGACACCGGTGAGAGATACAAAAAGACAACCATATAGAACATTTTATAATGAGTATGTAATGAACTATTGAATTTAATATGAGCAGAGTATCATTTGTGTACAAAATACTGCAGCATTAAGTGTTCCTGCTACCTTAGGGTAAATGTTTTCTTGCAAATATTTGTGTACAATACTACATTTTTGAAGTGTTAGCGTTGTTACAGTTAACATTTTTCAGTTGTGCAGTAGTGTACATACAAAATACAAGATGCCTTTATTGTCACTGTACAAGTGCAGTGAGATGTCGTTTGGAACAAGCCAGCAGACGCTCAGTTACTTTTGTACTAAAGTATAAAAATATTTATAAAAGTACTTTAATAAAAAAAAAAAGTCATACAAACACAAATATACCCAGTAAAATTGAGGTAGAACAGAATTGTTGAGCTAAAACAGAATTATTGAGGTAATATGTACAAATGAAGGCGTAAGATTATGTAGATGATAAAGTGCATGAATATTGCACATAGAGGAAAATTGTACTAGTATGTTATTGCACTAGTGTTGATATAGTAATATATAGCACAGAATATACATGAATATACAGAGCCGGTCGAATGCCATGGGCTGTATTGCACGGTAGTATAGCAGCAGCAGTTAGTGAATAGAGGTGTGCTGTTCAGGCCTGTGGATTAGTTGGAGGGGACAGTGAACGCTGTGAGTTGAGTAGTGTGATGGCTATGGGGTAAAAACCTATTCCTCAGTCAGGTTGTGCGGGCGTACAGAGTTCTGTAGTTCTTTCCAGATGGCAGAGAGGTAAAGAATCCATGTCCAGGATGGGTTGGGTCCTTGATGATGTTTTTGGCTCTGCGGGTGCACCGGGTGTGATGGATTTCTTCCAGTGATGGAAATGGAATGCCTGTGATCCGCTAAGCTATTTTTATGATGCGCTGCAGGGTCTTCTTATCCTCTAAGGTGCAGCCTGAGTACCACATAGTGATGCAGTACGCGATCACTGACTCTATGGTGCATCTGTAGTTCATCAGCAGCTGTTGAGGCAGTTGTGCTTTCCTCACGGTCCTCAGGAAATGGAGGCTCTGAAGACCTTTTTTAGCCAGTGCCGAAGTGTTTGTGGTCCATGACAGGTCCTAACCGATGTGTATGCCAAGAAATCGGAAATTCCGGACTACTGCTAGACCTTAAAAACTAAAAAAGCCTTTGTTATGCTTCCGCCACTGAGTGATTGGAGGCATTATGTTTTCGGGTTGTTCTTCCATCCATCCATCCATCCATTCATCCATCCATCTGTCCCGTCTGAGATTCTCGTTAGCATGATCTCAGGGATGAGTTGAGCTGGGCAGTGTGTCACATCCGTACTTTCATCACAAACTAAAGGAAAACGGTCAAAATCATGCCTCCTCTCGCACAGTTGTTTCACAGTAGTTTAGTTGTGTGATGATACGTCCACAGTCCTCTGGCTTATAGTGTTATGGGCAAGGCTGATATATTCATAAATTTGCATTTCTTTTCAGAAGAAAATAACATTGACCGTTGTAGCAGTTTGGATGGGTGGGTGGAGCACAGAAGGCAGGCCAGAACTGAGTTCACAGAACCCGTTTATTATAGCTTTTCAGCTTGCTTTTCAGCTTTCTTTCACTCCCTCACACACACACATCTATTGTGGTCAGGTTGGGGAGAGAGCCTGCTCTGCTCTCGCTCTCTCCCTTAAATAGGGCGCGGTCACTGGGGAAGACACACAAACACATTAATCAACCTCAGGTGCAGTGATTCTGCCACTTACCTTCCCTGACTCCGCCCTCCGGTCACAGACTGACGCTTGACCATGCCCCCACTGCCACATACCCCCACCGCCCAACTCAGACCGGGCAGCCGTCCGGCCTGCAGCCGACTCCCCCCCCCCCCCCCCCCCTTGACGGGAGAGGAAGTCCTCCATGACCATCTGCGCCCTCGGCCTGTGGACCACCTTGAAGTTAAAGGGTTGGAGTGCCAGATACCAACGGGTGATCCGCGCGTTGGCATCCTTCATGCGGTGGAGCCACTGGAGGGGCGCGTGGTCCGAACAGAGGGTGAAAGGGTGTCCCAGCAGGTAGTAACAGAGGGCGAGGACCACCCACTTGATGGCCAGGCACTCCTTCTCTATGGTGCAGTTCGGATGGGTGGGTGGAGCACAGAAGGACGGCAGGCCAGAACTGAGTTCACAAAATCCTGTTTATTATAGCTTTTCAGCTTTCTTTCACTCCCTCACACACACACATCCATTGTGGTCAGGTTGGGGAGAGAGCCTGCTCTGCTCTCGTTCTCTCCCTTAAATAGGGCGCGGTCACTGGGGAAGACACACAAACACATTAATCAACCTCAGGTGCAGTGATTCTGCCACTTACCTTCCCTGACTCTGCCCTCCGGTCACAGACCGACGCTTGACCACGCCCCCACTGCTACAACCGTATTAAGCACACTTTGAAAATTTCACCCTTATAGAAAGGTTTTCCATGCTTAGCGATTAGCATCACCACTTCATAACTAGAACATGTATTCTCCTGTTTTGCCCCTTTGCTCTGATAAAATGGTGCTATTCTGAGATCAGCGTAGCTTCCAGTTCCTTCAGCCCTCTTCCCAAAGAAGATTGCCAATTAACCAGTTAACATCTGTCTGCAGACGGCATTTGGCCAGCAGGCCGGACTTTGGACACCCCTGTTACAAAACATCATATTCAGAGACGTTACAAAAGGGTTGTTATGGTCAGTGGAGGAGATGGAACACTTCAGTGATAAATGAAACCAGAGTTTCATAGGATTGGTGCACCATATTTAGCTCACCTTCACCTTGCAAATGCTTGCACTGAAAGCATCATGAAAAGTGCATGGTTCGTTCCAGCCTGCAACTAAAAATCTTCTTATATAAGAACCAGGGCTTTGAACCGGTTCAAGGAACGAAAACGAAAACCGGGAACTTTTTCTATTTCACATGGAACAGAAACGAAACCAGAAACTTTATTATTTTTTATGTTCCGGAACAGAAACGCTTATTAAAAATAATGGTAACCGGTTAATACCGGTTTTTATTTCGTTCCTCAAAGTTTCTGTAGCCTACAAATAGTCATTCTTCTCCTGCGCAAGTTTCTATGACCCGCTGGGGTTCACTTCCTGTGTGACGTTCGCTGATTGAATGGAGAGAGCGGGAAGGTGGACTGCCATCACGTCTCCATTACTGAGTGTCTGAGCAAAGAAGAGCCTGAACGATGCAACCTCCCTATTGGCTGTTTGTAAAAATGTATCAATTGTTGCCCTTCCCACGGGAATCATCGCGGGCTCGAGAGACGAGACCTGACGAGTTAGTTCGTTGGTAGCAGAACAAAATGTCTGGACACAAATCGGGTTTTCAGAAAAGGAAAGAAAATAAACGGAGGGTCGAAAATACAAAAAAGGAGGCAGAAAATGCAAAACGAGTTTTAAGGTAGGACAAATGGTTACTTTTCTGAGGCAGCCCGCTGTGGCTGCCTGCAGGCTTATTTATTATAGCCCATTTAGTTAAAATAGTTGATATAAAATGTTTATAGTTATAGTTATGTGATGGTTGTCCTGATTTAGACTGTTGTTTTTGGGGGGGGTTGCGCGATGTTGCACCCGGGTCCAGATTAGGGCAGAACTGGCCCTGGCTACATTTCAGCTGTAGTTTGTTATGTATGTATGTACTTGCATAGATGTGTACTTCCAATATGGCGCCTAACAAAATCTCGCGGCGCGGTGACGTCATGCGGTAGCCCTCTATAGGGCCTGACTAGCCTTTGGTAACACACTAAACGAATTCTCTTTCATTTTTGGCACTTTTTCTGTTTGTGTAGATGGGAAGACATACTGAGAATCCAAATCGCCAACATTTGAAATAATAATTGTTTTGAATTATTTCTTGTCTTATTTAATGAAGGTTGTAATAGAATTAGCCTACATTTGGCTTAAGCTGGATGAGACAGAGACATAATTTTATAGCCATTTGTTAAACAGCTGAGAGGGAACGTAATTAACCGTTCCGGGAACGAAATTTTTTTGTTCTAACCGGTTCGGGAACGTCTATTTAATGGTGGAACCCAAAACCGGAAACGTTAAAATTCCATTTCTGTTCGGAACGAACCAATAGGAAAAAAATTCCGGTTCAAAGCCCTGATAAGAACAGCTCTTTGTTTTCAGCTATTCCTATATGATGGCATGCTATGCATGCAAGAGTGGCTGTTTTTTTGCCAGTTGAAGGTTGGTACCAAAGTAAAATTACAAAAACAACATGAACATAATGTCTACCATTTTGTGTGCATGAAACTGATGTATGGAATCTGTACTTTGGGAGGAATTCATCTATATGAAAGCCCACCTATGATTATGAGCCCTACCCCAAATGAGCCCAGAATTGGTCATGAATGTAACTCAAGTGTGAAAATAACTCTATTTAAAGAACTGCTTATTATTAATCGCACAGTAGATCAAGACAAAATAAAGGGAGGAAAATGGCAAACACTAATCCAGAAGTTCTGTACTCATATGCCGCTTTTCCACTACAAACGCGGCTGAGCCGTGCCGTGCCGAGTCGAGCTGAGTCGGGCTGAGCGGGGCTGTTGGAGTTGCATTTCGACTACAACCGCGCTGAACCGTGCTGGCTGGAAGTGGGTGGACACATTGGGTGGAGTTAGCGAAAGTGGGTGGACGTCACGTGATGTCGTTAAGCAGCGCAAACAGTGACATCAGTGACAGTGGCGGAACAAGTCAGAGCCGGGCCGGGGGCGGGGCAAATGACCGGGCCCTTTATTAAAGCTTATCATAACATCATTTTAGGCTACAAAATGTCCGCAACTGCGGTGTTTACCAATTTCAACACTACCGGGTGGAACTATGTTATTTAGTACATCAAGTCCTTCAAACGAACATGTAACTCAGAAACAAAAAACATTAGGATACTGTACATGGCTCATAATAAAACATCAATAGCCTATACTGCGCACATTATTTGAAGGGCATACGAATGAGCGCTCAGAGGTTGCAACGGTGACAGGAAGAGTCAGAAATAAAAGGAGGGCGGTGCAAACCTCACTGAATGCACTGTGTTTACCAATTTCAACACTACGGGGTGCAACTATGTTAGTTTGTACATTAAGTCCTTCAAACGAACATGTAACTCAGAAACAAAAAAACATTAGGTGACATACTGTACATGGCTCATAATAAAACATCAATAGCCTACTGCGCGCATTATTTGAAGGGCATACGACGAGGCTTGCGCTCCGCGAACTCGTCCATGATGCTCTGTATGTCACTGATTCAGTGATCTTTTAAGCGGTAGTCTCACGACCCGAATAGTAAACAATAAACATGGAGGACATGGAGTCGTTAGTGTTGCTGGTCTTGGTGCTGTGGCTTGTTGTCACCGACAACGCGGACAGATACTGGCAAGAGCGTATAGATGAGGCGAGGCGCATAAGGCTTCAGAAATTCTCGTAATTCGTAATTATTCTCCTTCCGGGTTTGCGGTGTTTACAGATCCCAGCGCGCTCGCGGGGCGTGTGTGGGCATGTGAGGACACTCCTCCTCACCAATCAGTGCACAGGGGAGTGTCTGCTCACGCCCCCAACCTCACTCGGCACGGCTTGGCTCACTTCAGCCCCACTCCAAAACCGTGCGAGTTTTAGGGGCTAAGCAGGGCTGAAACGAGCTGAGTCGTGCTGGTTTTTGGTAGTCGAAACGCGAGCCGTGTCGGGCTGAAGCGAGCTGAAGCGAGCTGAAGTGAGCTGAAAAAGGGTAGTGGAAAAGGGCCATAAGTCAGCCATTTAAATTCAGAAGTGCAGCAGGTAGCATTTCTGCCTCACAGCTCCAGGATCCCTGTTTTTTTTATCCTGAGTGTGGGGTACTGTCTGTTTGCAATGTTTACTTATGTAATGTTTACTTGAGGGCGGCATGGTGGTGTAGTGGTTAGCGCTGTCGCCTCACAGCAAGAAGGTCCGGGTTCGAGCCCCGTGGCCGGCGAGGGCCTTTCTGTGTGGAGTTTACATGTTCTCCCCGTGTCCACGTGGGTTTCCTCCGGGTGCTCCGGTTTCCCCCACAGTCCAAAGACATGCAGGTTAGACAGTCCAAAGACATGCAGGTTTCAGTTATTCATCTTGAATATTATTCCGTAACCGCTATGAATTAATATGTAACTAATGTTAACACAGGGAAAGTTTGTAGTTACAAGAAAGAGGGATGAAAGCTTGTGATACAAGTTTCATTTCTGGTTGTTTAATTAAGGCCATCATGTCACCCTGGATGATTTCTAGCTCTGTGTAAGCTAGAAGTGCTCTCCATTAAAATCCCTAGTAATACGATGTAGCATAAAAGAGACAAAAAAAAAAGACTTTCTTGTAAAAGTATTCAAACTAGAAATAGGCGATATTGAAATAAATATCTCATTGTGATGATGTTGAGATTCATAGTTATAATTAGACCTAGTTATGATCATATTTTTGCCATCTTTTCAAATTTATATCAAATTTACAGCTTTGGATCCACCCACATTTTTATCTTTAAAGATTTTTTTTTTGGGGGGGGGGGGGGGGGGGCTTTTTTCACCTTTATTGGATAGGACAGTGTAGAGACAGGAAATGAGATGGGGAGGGATTGGGAAATGACCTCGGGTCGGAATCGAACCCGGGTCCCTGGATTTATGGTATGGCGCCTTATCCACCTGAGCCATGATGCCCCCCCACATTTTTATCTTTAAAAATCGACCAATACCACAGAAACATACAGCAGATACCACTAATTAAATAGTAGTCTGGAATAAGAAGCATTTTGTAAAATAATCTAGAAGTGTTTTTCACTGACATCTCCAGTGATGAGCCACATGATTGTTTGGTGCTGACAGCATCAGTGTGAAAAAATGTGAAATATAGAGTGGGGAACATTTGCAGCAATGTGAAGGATGTCTAAAGGTATTTATTTCATAATATTATATTCATATACAGATAATAATATTGAAAATGTTTAATGCTTTCCAGCCTGCACTGTGTCTGAATCAGCCAGGGTGCATCCGCTTGTGTTGCCAAGAGACAGTTTTATATATTTAATGACTTAATCCTTCTTACTTGCCATCCAGTCAACATTTCAGCTACAGCTTGGAACAGGTTGACGTAAAACCCTGCCTTGATGAAATAATGAAATATCATTCTAAATGTTTGATGATTTTAAGAATAGTATCATCTTTAGCTGAGAAGAGCTATTCTATCTTTGTTGGAATAGCTTATGGATTTCTAGCGGTATATTTTCAAAACAAAAATAAATAATTCTCTAACAGTGCAAATTTTTCATTAATTATGGACATGAATTACATAAGGGAAAAAAAAAACATGATTGCACATGTTGTAATCATCATGAATCCACTTTTTTCCCATAACAGCATGTCCTCTTATACCACAGAAATTATAATATAATAATTTTATCATCAGTACATCGTACACTTCATCTGTTTATAGTTATGTTTAATCTTGTGAAACATCCAGGAAATAAGTTAGTTCCGCTTACATTATAGCAGCGCTAAATTGTTTGTTCCCTTAGCAGCTTCTCCTTTTTTCTGTCTCTTGCTGTTAATAAGGCATAAAAATGCAGCTTGTCGTGCTTGTCACTGTAAGGCCTTTCCCATGTCAGAAAAGTTACAGCTTTATCACTGACTATTACAAAGCTGACACAGAAGACACCATGCAAAATTGCTAAATAAATGTCTCCTTGAAGAAATTCACTATATCAACAATTATACACACATTTTAGTCCAAACAGTTGCGGTCAGAAGTTTACATACATGCACATGAAAATAATAGCAATCTTGGGCTTTCGGTTATTTCTTTGAATTGGTCTTTTTCTGTGGCACAATATACAGCTTTAATAGAAAAAAATCTGAATTTGGTGTACAGGCTTTTATTTGTTTTAGGTTTTCTGAAACCAACACAGGGTAAACATTATACATACAGTGTCAAGAATATCCATACACCGCTTAGATTATTAATTCAGTGGTGCTGAAAGTTCCAAAATGTCTTTTAATTTGCCAAGACCTCCTAACTTCCTGTTAGTGAACATGACTAACTACAGCTGGTACAGAACTTATTGGCTTGACCAACACACAGTATAATGAGAAAGTCCAAAGAGCTCGTGCAGGTCTAAGAAAGAGAATCATAGATTTACATAACTCAGGAATGTCTCTTGGAACGATTTCTACATAACTGCAGATTCCAAAATCATTAGTTCAGACAACTGTATGTTGTTTTTGGGAGTTATTGGGAGGTGTAGCCATTGGTTCACCAAAGCCCTTGCCCAAGCCTCCCTCAATATGCTTATCGACCTGGCAGTCTGCCTAGACCACTTGCTTCGGAACCACGATAGGTATTGCCTGCCCTCCCTCCCTCCCAGTTCCATCAAAGCCCATGCAGATCAGACATGCCCCTCACAGCCTTTCTGAAAAAAGGTCCAAAGAAACTATCATGGAACCCCACACTGCATCCCCTTTCACTGTGTTCATGGACCAGAAAAACCTAGAGTATCTACGAACCACCAAGTGCCTGAACGATCACCAAGCCTGATGGGCCCTGTTCTTTACCTGATTTCATTTCACCCTGTCCTACCAACCCGGTCCCCGAAACACCAAGTCCAATTCTCTGTCCCGTGTGTATACTGCTCAGAACCCCAATTCAGACTCAGAGCCCATTCTGCCACCATCCTGATTTGTCAGCGGCATTGCTCCGCATCCCTGCTGCATGTCCCCCGCCCCCACCTCATGTATGTGCTGCAACACCTCATCACCTGGGCTCACGCCACATTGGCCACCAAGCATCTGGGCAAACAGAACACACTAGCTGGTCCGGACATGCAGTTAAACATCCATAAGTATATTTTGTCATGCACATCCTGTGTCCAGGCTAAGATACCCTGAACATTCCCTGCTGGGAAGCTCATTCCATTGCCCATATGTCAGCACCCCTGGTCCCATCTCACACTAGACTCCATCACAGACCTCCTCAAGTCCCAAGGTAACACCATAAATTCTTGTAATCCTAGACCGGTTTTCGTGCTTCCTGTGCCTGATCCCATTACTGGCTCTTCTCACTGCCTTAGAGAGCACAGAAATTCTGTTCAATCACCTGTTCTGATATTATGGCATTCCAGAGAATATTGTTGGCAACAGGGGTTTGCAGTTCCCATCCAGGGTTTGGTCTAGCTTTTTGGAGAAACTGGGGGTCGTGGTGAGTCTCACACCATCCCCATACTATCAAGTCAGTTTATTTGAATCGCGCTTTTAACAACAGACATTGTCACAAAGCAGCTTTACAAAAAAATAGACTTTAAACATATGAGCTAATTTTATCCTGAATAAACGTATTTATCCCTAATGTGTAAGCCTGAGGCAATCATACCAAGGAAAACCTCCCTCAGACGACATGAGGAAGAAACCTTGAGAGGAACCAGACTCAAAAGGGAACCCGTCCTCATTTGGGTGATAACAGATAGCGTGATTATAACGAACTTGTTTCTATAACTGTGTCCTATACAGTCACAAAGTATAATTGTATAACCAGGAAATTCATTATAGTTTTAGCAAGAAGTCAGTTTTGTTGAAGTTATCAACTGTTCATTGATTGAGACTTGAGTGCAACACTTCATGACAACTGCAGTCCTAAAGTTATCATGACACTTGTAGCCCTAATCCATTGTAGCAAAACTGTAAGTTAGAGCCCTGCACTCCCGCGGGAGTCCCGCGGGACCCGACGCAAAGCAGTGCGGCGCGGGACAAATTTTGAAAGCTCATTGCGGGCACGGGCGGGAGGGGGAGTGCACAATGCGGGAGCGGGCGGGAGAGGTGATAAGCTGCAGTCCCACTAACTAAAAACGTGTTTAAAATAAAATTTATAAATTATTAATTTATGTCTATCATATATACTTTGTGCTGGATATTTTATTTGGCATTAATAAAAACATTTTAAGATGCCTAAATTTGCAGATGTGGTCTAATCTCGCGTACGTTTCCGATTCCTTTCCGCTCTTCCATGTTTGAGATCTCCGATCATGGCAGAAGAGCAGAGCTCCTCTAGTGAAGCTCACAGTGCTTCAGAAGTAAGTGCTGCTTTAAAAAGAGGTACATTTCAGACCAAGTTGGTACTACAGCTTTGGGAAACAGTCGTTTTTTGGATGTTAGTTAGTTCAAACTTGCATCGTACCATATTGGTTGAATGCTAACTTGGTTGGTTGTTTGGGAAACGCACCCCTGAACGTGAGCTGTAGATATTTATGCTCAAATTCACTCAAAGTAGGGGGCGGGGCACCATCACGCTGTCTTTAAATTATATTAATTTCTTATAGGCCTACTTGTATTTCCTAGAATGTAAATGTGAGGAGTGACATATAAGCTATGTGCAATGTACAATATTCTTAATATCCACTGTAGATTTTGTTAGGTGTGTTGGGTATCTCTGTAAAGCCTCAGCTGCGCATGCCGCCTGGCAACGCGCACCCTCGCTACGTGCGCTAGGTGAAGGATCGGTCAGTGGAGAGCTCAGCTAAGCTCAGCATGTTTAATTCCCCAAGCCAATGACAAGAACTTTCGTGAGAAATAACGCGAACATCTGCATCATGCGGGATTTGCGGGCGGGAGCGAGACAAAATATGGCAGGCGTGGGTGGGAGCGGGACTGAAAATCATAATTCTTTGCAGGAGCGGGGGGGAGCGGGACTGCACAATGCGGGAGCGGGACTGAAAATTCTGTCCCGCGCAGACCTCTATTGTAAGTGTCCAAAGCCGCCACCTAAGTGCATCTGAGAGAGAGAGAGAGAGAGAGAGAGAGAGAGAGAGAGAAAGTACAGAGGTTGTTGGGTCTGCCTGTTGTCATCTAATGGTTAAGAATAGTATACCATACATTGTGTGCTGAGTGCAAGCAGGGACTCCAGCAAGGCGAGTGATGACAGCATAACTAAAAGGCAGAGCCAGAAGGTAATATAGTCATGAGGGAGCCCTGGGACATAGACCGGCCAGCCACTCCACTGTCAACAAACCTGAGTGAAAGTGTGAAAGTGGGGGGCAACAGCATCCATACCTCCCAGTTTACCAAAACGCTCTATGCCCGAGGACCCTCCAGATCTACATATCTCATCTCATCTCATCTCATCTCATCTCATTATCTCTAGTCGCTTTATCCTGTTCTACAGGGTCGCAGGCAAGCTGGAGCCTATCCCAGCTGACTACGGGCGAAAAGCGGGGTACACCCTGGACAAGTCGCCAGGTCATCACAGGGCTCCAGATCTACTCCTTTATCTAATAAGAAGGTATTAACAAAAGGCTTGACTGAACAGATACAGTGGTGCTTGAAAGTTTGGGAACCCTTTAGAATTTTGTATATTTCGGCATAAATATGACCTAAAACAACATCAGATTTTCACACAAGTCCTAAAAGTAGATAAAGAGAACCCAGTTAAACAAATGAGACAAAAATATTATACTTGGTCATTTATTTATTGAGGAAAATGATCCAATGTTACATATCTGTGAGTGGCAAAAGTATGTGAACCTTTGCTTTCAGTATCTGGTGTGACCCCCTTGTGCAGCAATAACTGCAACTAAACGTTTCCGGTAACTGTTGATCAGTCCTGCACACCGGCTTGGAGGAATTTTAGCCCATTCCTCCATACAGAACAGCTTCAGCTCTGGGATGTTGGTGGATTTCCTCACATGAACTGCTCGCTTCAGGTCCTTCCACAACATTTCCATTGGATTAAGGTCAGGACTTTGACTTGGCCATTCCAAAACATTAACTTTATACAACTTGTGTGCTTAGGGTCGTTGTCTTGCTGTATGACCCACCTTCTCTTGAGATTCAGTTCATGGACAGATGCCCTGACATTTTCCTTTAGAATTCGCTGGTATAATTCAGAATTCATTGTTCCATCAATGATGGCAAGCTGTCCTGGCCCAGATGCAGCAAAACAGGCCCAAACCATGATACTACCATTTTATTTATTTATTTATTTATTTATTTATTTCGAACATGTCTAAAAAATGTATGTAACTATTTGTACATACAAAAGAAAGAAAACGAGAAATTAAAAAAAATAAATAAAATAACATACAGAGCTAAGACATTACAAAACACCGCACATTGTTCGAAAAAGGAGTGGGAAGAAGTACAATACTTTTTTTAATTTCCCACCCCTTTTTAGCTACCCTGAAATCCAAACTACATTAATACACCTATAAAAATATATATCATATATACACTTCATAAATATCTATATAAATATATAATTACAAAATAAATATCTACTACATACCTATCCCTGTAAATATAAATATATAAACTATCCCCATAAATAAATATATACCATATATACCATATACTAAGTTAGTTCTAATATAACAATCAACCCTATTCTATTTATAGATTTATCCCTCTTCATCCTCCTTTAACATACTTCCTCTTCCAGATACTTGTTTAAAAATATTTTTTGTACCTTTTTTAAACAGATTTATATTTGCACTTTGTTTTATTTCTGTCTCCAGTCTGTTCCATAAAGTCACCCCACAGCTCGATACGCACATGCTTTTCATATTTGTTCGAACCTTTGGTTTTTTAAAATTTAGGTCTCCCCTTAGATTATATCCCCCCTCTCCCTCACTAAACATTCCTTGTATATTTTTTGGCAATAGATTATTTCTCACTTTGTACATTATTTGTGCTGTTCTGAATTTGACCAGATCCATAAATTTCAACATGTGTGATTTTATGAATAGTGAGTTTGTATGATCTCTGTATCCTGTTTTGTTTATTGTCCTTATTGCTCTTTTCTGTATTGTACATATCAGCTGCAGAGTGGTTTTGTAGGTATTTCCCCAGACTTCGACATAGTAAGTCAGATATGGCAAAAATAACGAGTAATATAGAGTACGCAAAGATTTACAATCAAGTGTACCACCACCATGTTTCACAGATGGGATAAGGTTCTTATGCTGGAATGCAGTGTTTTCCTTTCTACAGACATAACGCTTCTCATTTAAACCAAAAAGTTCTATTTTGGTCTCATCCCTCCACAAAACATTTTTCCAGTAACCTTCTGCCTTGTCCACATGATCTTTAGCAAACTGCAGATGAGCAGCAATGTTCTTTTTGGAGAGTGGCTTTCTCCTTTCAACCCTGCCATGCACACCATTGTTGTTCAGTGTTCTCCTGATGGAGGACTCATTAACATTAGCCAATGTGAGAGAGGCCTTCAGTTGCTTAGAAGTTACCCTGGGGTCCTTTGTGACCTCACCGACTATTACATGCCTTACTCTTGGCGTGATCTTTGGTTGTTGGTCTGAATTATACCTCCTGGGCGGGTAACAATGGTCTTGAATTTCCTCCATTTGTACACAATCTGTCTGACTGTGGATTGGTGGAGTCCAAACTCTTTAGAGATGGTTTTGTAACCTTTTCCAGCCTGATGAGCATCAACAACGCTTCTTCTGAGGTCCTCAGAAATCTCCTTTGTTTGTGCCATGATACACTTCCACAAACGTGTGTTGTGAAGATCAGACTTTGATAGATCCCTGTTCTTTAAATAAAACAGGGTGCCCACTCACACCTGATTGTCATCCCATTGATTGAAAACACCTGACTCTAATTTCACCTTTGAATTAACTGCTAATCCTAGAGGTTCACATACTTTTGCCACTCACAGATATGTAACATTGGATCATTTTCCTCAATAAATAAATGACCAAGTATAATATTTTTGTCTCATTTGTTTAACTGAGTTTTTTTTTCCTGGGCGCATGCGCACGCTGCGACCGGCAGGGAAAGTTTGGCTGAAAGCTTTGTGATGTTTTTTATCGTGTTTTATTGTTTGTCTGTGTCGGGTTAACAACAGCCTAAGTGATAGTAACTGTTTTAGCGCTCCTCACTCAAGCGATATGGATCTTTTACGCGTCACGTCGCTTATTTTGTTATCCCTCCTGTTATACCTGGAGTTCAACTCTGCCTTCCCGGCCAGGTGGCAATACAGCAGGTGTGAGCTGCTGCAATTGAACTTGGTGAGACCAGCTGGCGTGTTGGACATCACGCTCCAGATCCCTGATCTCATACGAAGAACTCCAGAAAATGTTTATGAAAAATCAAGGGGGAACGGGAGAAGAAAAAGGGGGAAGCGCGGTGGAGTTCGGCTGCGCCTGAGGAAGGTGCAGTCCAATCGGCTCCCTCTACCCTCAATCATCATGGGGAACGTCCAATCTATAAGGAATAAACTGGATGAACTACAGGGAAATGCTCGCTTCCTAAAGGATTATAAAGATTGCTGCGTTCTGGCGTTTACGGAGACGTGGTTAACCGAGCGTGACCAGGACGCGGACTTGATGATTACCGGATTTGGAGCACCGCATCGCTTAGATAGGAACAGTGCGGTGACAAACAAAACTCAAGGTGGAGGGGTGTGTCTCTACTTCAACCAAAGGTACTGTACAGCTGTAACCGTGAGAGAGCGGATTTGCTTACCCGACGTGGAACTTTTATCAGTGTCATTGCGCCCGTTTTATCTGCCCCGTGAATTCACCCAGATTTTTATTACTGTTTTGTATATTCACCCTGCAGCACACGCCCCCTCCGCTTGTAAAACAGTGTATGACGTTGTTCAAAGGCTTCAATCAATATCCCCCGAATCCCCGTCCTTTATATTGGGCGATTTTAACCATGTCTCTCTTAAGAAGACTATTCCGAACTTTCATCAATATGTAACCTGTCCCACCAGAAGGGAAAAGACTCTTGACCAATGCTACGGGTCAGTGAAGGAGGCATACAAGTCCGTCCCACTTGCCTCTCTGGGTCGCGGAGACCACAAGCTTGTGTATCTCATGCCGACGTATAGAACTGTCCTTAAGAGGGAAAAGGTCCACACAAAGGAAATTAAAGACTGGAATGAACAGTCGGTGCAGCGCCTAAAAGCGTGCTATGACTGTACTGATTGGGATATGTTTATTGAAGCATGTGAAGATCTGGATGAACTTGCGGATGTAACGTGCTCTTATATATCTTTTTGCAGAGACATGATTATTCCCTGTAAAAAAGTGAAAATATATTCAAATAATAAGCCATGGGTGACAAAATCAGTGAAAGCCCGTATACAGGCTAAAAAATATGCTTTCAAATATGGGACTGCTTTGGAACTGCACACAGCCACCAAGGACTTGAAAATTGAAATCTTGAGAGCTAAAAGCAATTACAAAACAATGGTGGAAAATAAAATGGTTGCTAACAATTTGGGTTCAGCCTGGTCAAGCATGAAATCCATTGCAGGTATTAGCAACCCAAAGAATGTAAACACTGTTATTCTAGAAGATTTTGACTCTGAAGCTGATCTTGCCAATGGCCTTAATACATTTTTCTGTCGTTTTGATACTTATGATTTTAGTAAAGAACAACAGGAACTTTTCCATAATTTAACAGATCAGGATCATCATTATGAAATAAATAAGGGCTCAGTTGAAAAGGCCCTACGTTTTACCAACCCAAACAAAAGCTGTGGTCCTGACAATATCTGTGGTAGGGTGCTTAGGCTATGTTCTAACGAATTGTGTACAGTTTTTAATTACATTTTTAATAAGTCCTTAAAAAATCGACATGTCCCTAAATGTTGGAAAGATGCAATAATTGTTCCTGTTCCCAAGATTAGGTGTCCCAAAGCCCAAAACGATTTTAGGCCAATTGCTTTGACCTCACTGGTAATGAAAGCGTTTGAAAAATTGGTAAGAAATGTTATTTTAATGAATATCCAGTCCGATCTTGACCCATTTCAGTTTGCATATAGGCCCTACAGAGGCGTTGAGGATGCAACTGTATCCCTGATGAATTTGATTTTAAAGCATTTAGAAGGCAAGGGAGCACACGCCCAATTATTATTTATTGATTTCTCCTCTGCCTTCAATACTATTCAGCCCCATGTTTTAATCGAAAGACTTCTGGAGCAATTCCAACTGAGCAGGAACCTTTTGGGCTGGGTGCTGCACTTTTTAATTAACAGGACACAAAGAGTGCGGGTCAATGGAGTGCTATCTGACCAGATTTCTATCTCCACGGGCTCGCCTCAAGGCTGTGTTCTGTCCCCCCTATTGTTTATCCTGTACACCAATATGTGTCGCAGTAGTCGGGAGGACCGATATATTCTGAAATATGCAGACGACTCAGTTATTGTCAGTCTGTTAAAGGACAAGGACACGGGTCATGGTCCAATTGTTCAGGAGTTTGTAGATTGGTGCGATCAGTCTTTTCTACAACTGAACATCTCTAAAACAAAAAACATGTATGTGGACTTTAGGAGACACACCACTGATAAAGAACCAATTACCATAAAAGGTCAGGTAGTGGAATGTGTAGACAATTATAAATATCTTGGGACCACAATTGATAGTAAATTCACCTTTGTGGCACATTGTGAATCTGGTTATAAAAAGGCGAACCAGCGCCTACATTGCCTAAGAAAGTTGTCATCCTTTAACATAGATAAAAAGCTGCTATCCATGTTTTACAGATGTTTTATTGAGTCAATTCTGTCTTTTAGCCTTGTGTCATGGTTCAGTAACCTACCCCTCAAAAACAGAAATTCCCTGAATCAGATTGTGAAGTGGGCTGGTAAGTTAATTGGAGAACCACAGCTCAACATGGAGTCTCTCTACAGTAGGCAGTTGCAGAGACTAGCGGGGTCTATCTTAAACGATACATCCCACCCACTATATGGTGAATTTCAGCCTCTCCCCTCAGGTCGTAGGTTCCTAATGCCAGCCTGCAAAACTAAGAGGTATAGATGCAGTTTTATCCCCTCTGCTATTAACACATTGAATAGCACATGAGTCCAATATTTTAAGGTTTTCCCCCTGTGATTTTTACACATATTTATATATTTATTGTTTATTTGTCCTTCTTCATATCTTTGCTTGGAGCACTTGTCTGTTTGTCACGTTTGTGCTTTTGTTGTTCTTGTTTTGTTTTGTTATTGTCCGCTGTCACTGTCCAGTACTGGGCTGTTGGTATAAGTTTGCTGTGGGTCAGTATTTTGTTGTCTGTGTAAGCTTTTGCTACTTTTGCCTGCAACCAAATCTACCTTCGAGTACAAATAAAGTTACCTTACCTTTACCTTACCTTAACTGGGTTCTCTTTAACTACTTGTAGGACTCGTGTGAAAATCTGATGATGTTTTCGGTCATATTTATGCAGAAATATAGAAAATTCTAAAGGGTTCACAAACTTTCAAGCACCACTGTAATCAGAACACTTACTTCTCGCTGCATGTGGTCCGAGTACAAGTACTTTTGTCTTGTCAGAATTAAGTAGAAGAAAGTTGAGAAGCGTTCAGGTTCTAATGTCCTTTACACATTCCTCAAATTTATTAAGGGGTGTCTCTCATCTGGCTTTGCTGAAACATACAGCTGTTTGTCATCAGCATAACAGTGGAAGTTAATACCATGCTTATGAATAATATTACCCAGAGGTAGCATATTTAAAGAAAAAAGCAGTGGGCCTAAGACGCTTGTGGAGCACCAAACTTTACCTTAGTGTGCATAATAAAGTCATCACTTACATCAACAAACTGATAACGATCAGTTAAATAAGAGCTGAGCCAGGAGAGAGCCGTTCTCTTGACTCCCACAACATTTTCTAGTCTGTCAAGGAGAATGGAATGATCAGTGGTGCCAAAGGCTACACTAAGACCAAGTTTACATTAGACCGTATCTGTCTCGTTTTCTTCGCGGATGCACTGTCCGTTTACATTAAAACGCCTGGAAACGCCGGGAAACGGGAATCCGCCAGGGTCCACGTATTCAATCCAGATCGTGTCTGGTCCGGTGCTGTGTAAACATTGAAAATATGCGGATACACTGTGCTGAGCTCTAGCTGGCGTCGTCATTGGACAACGTCACTGTGACATCCACCTTCCTGATTCGCTGTCGTTGGTCATGTGACGCGACTGCTGAAAAACGGCGCGGACTTCCGCCTTGTATCACCTTTCATTAAAGAGTATAAAAGTATGAAAATACTGCAAATACTGATGCAAATACTGCCCATTGTGTAGTTATGATTGTCTTTAGGCTTGCCATCCTTCCACTTGCAAGTGGTAAGTGACGCGCATGCCCGATATGCACTGAGATCACACACACAGCGGCTCAGTCCCGAATCACTGCTCATGTGCTTCACTCGCGCGCTCTGTGAGCTGCGCAGGGCCGGAGTGCGCACCCTCCAGAGGGCACTCGCTGTTCAGGGTGGAGTGATTTGGAGCGCAGGATGCCTGCGGAGCCGAGCGTATCCGTGTATTGGCGTTGCTGTGTGCACGCGAATCGTGTATTGGCATTGCTGTGTGCATGCTAATCGTTTTAAAAACGTTAATCTGATGATCCGCTGATACAGTCTAATGTAAACCCCACCTAAGGTCAACCAGTACAAGCAAGGAGATACAGCCCTGATCAGAGGCCAGTACTAAGTCATTTACTACTTTAACCAGTGTTGTCTCTGTGCTCTGATGAGGTCTAAATCCTGATTGATACATTTCATGGATGTTATTCCTATGAGCATAACTGCTTTGCTACAGCTTTTTCTATGACCTTGGAGATAAAGGAGAGGTTTGATATTGGCCTATAGTTGGACAGCTGACAGGAGTCAAGGTCACATTTTTTAATCAGGGGTTTGATAACTGCTAGTTTAAAGGATTTGGATACATTGCCAGTGCTA
This sequence comes from Neoarius graeffei, assembly GCF_027579695.1. Taxonomy (NCBI): domain Eukaryota; kingdom Metazoa; phylum Chordata; class Actinopteri; order Siluriformes; family Ariidae; genus Neoarius; species Neoarius graeffei. Next base: position 57,267,454 of record NC_083572.1, read on the forward strand.
AGGGAAGAGGTTTGATCACTTCTGGTATTATCTGTTTGAAGAGTCATGTAGGTTAGGGATCTAGTACACAAGTTGAAGATTTTGATGTGGAAATTAGTGGCATTAGTTCAGTTTCTCTAAGGGGAGTAAAACATTCTAATCGCTGATCTGTTAGTTATATTGTTCTCTAAAGGGTTACTTAAATTGTCTGGCCTTAAATTAAAAGTTTGAATTTTTTGTCTGATATTTTCAATTTTGCCATTGAAAAATATCATGAAGTCATTGCTACTACATATTGCAGGTGTGCATGTTTCTATGGTGGTCTTATTCCTAGTTAATTTTGCTCCAGTATTAAATAAGAATCTCGGGTTATTTTTGTTATCTTCTGTTAGGGTGGAGCAATACATACTATATAAGAAAAAGAAAATCACATGTCGACTTGAAAACATTATCTTCTCGTGTTGAAAACTTGCATTTTTCATATGAAATACATTGCGGATCTGAGTGACATATATTTAAATAATATTGGCTGGCATTTAGTGGTATATCAGATATATTCCATTCAGCTAGCATAATGTTGAAAGAGTCGAAGACAATATATAAACTTGTGACCTGGATAGCAGGCACTACTGCCAGATCTATGTTAGAGTATACTGTACTAGTGCATCTCAAAAAATTTGAATATTGTGAAAAAGTTCAAAATTTCCATCAGTTATTTAAGAAAGTGAAAATATTATATATTATAGACTCATTACACATAAACTAAAATGTTTCAAGCATTTTTCTATTTTAATTTTAATCAGTATGGCATACAGTACAAAAACATAAAAAAAAACATCTCAAAAGATTAGAATATTTCATTTCGAGTTTGAGTAAAACACTACGAACACAGTGTATCTCTCGGTCTAGTTCAGTACACACAACCACAATCATGGGGAAGACTGCTGACTTGACTATTGTCCAGAAGATGATCACTGATGCCCTCCACAAGGAGGGTAAGCCACAAAAGGTCATTGCTGAAAAGGGTGGCTGGAAAAGGTGCAAAAGCAACAGGGATGGCTGCAGTCTTGAGAGGATTGTCAAGAAAAGTTGATTCAAGAACTTGGGAGGGCTTCACAAGGAGTGGACTGAGGCTGGTGTCAGTGTGTCAAGACCCATCACGAACAGACATCTTCAAGAAAGGGGATACAACTTTCGCATTCCTAATATCATGCTACTCCTGAGCCAGAGACAATGTCAGAAGTGTCTTATCTGGGCTAAGGAGAGAAAGAAATGGACTGTTGCTCAGTGGTCCAAAGTCTTCTTTTCAGATGAAAGTACATTTTGCATTTAATTTGGAAATCACGGTTCTAGAGTCTGGAGGAAGAGTGGAGAGGCACAGAATCCAAGGTGTTTGAAGCCCAGTGTGAAGTTTCCATAGTCTGTGATGATTTGGGGTGCCATGTCATCTGCTGGTGTTGGTCCACTGTATTTTATCAAGTCCAAAGTCAACACAGCCATCTACCAGGAGATTTTAGAGCACTTCATGCTTCCATCTGCTGACGAGCTTTTTGGAGATGCTGATTTCCTTTTCCAGCAGGACTTAGCACCTACCCACAGTGCCAAAACTACTACCAAATGGTTTGCTGACCATTATATTACTGTGTTTGATTGGCCAGCCAACTTGCCTGACCTGAAACCCATAGAGAATCTATGGGGCATTGTCAAGAGGAAGATGAGAAACGCCCTACCCAAAAATACAGATATGCTGAAGGCCACTATCAAAGCAACCTGGGCTTCAATAACACCTCAGCAGTGCCACAGACTGATCACCTCCATGGCACATCGCATTATAATTCATGGTAAAGGAGCCCCAACCAAGTATTGAGTGTATAAATGAATATACTTTTCAGAAGTTGGACATTTCTGTATTGTAAATCCTTTTTTGATTGATCTTAGGGAATATTCTAATAATTTGAGATACTGGATTTCTGATTTTCATGAGCTATAAGCCATAATCATCAAAATTAAAACAAAAAAGGTTTTAAATATTTCACTTTACATGTAATGAATATGGGCACGGTGGTGTAGTGGTTAGCGCTGTCGCCTCACAGCAAGAAGGTCTGGGTTCAAGCCCCGTAGCCGGCGAGGGCCTTTCTGTGCGGAGTTTGCATGTTCTCCCCGTGTCCGCGTGGGTTTCCTCCGGGTGCTCCGGTTTCCCCCACAGTCCAAAGACATGCAGGTTAGGTTAACTGGTGACTCTAAATTGAGCGTAGGTGTGAATGTGAGTGTGAATGGTTGTCTGTGTCTATGTGTCGGCCCTGTGATGACCTGGCGACTTGTCCAGGGTGTACCCCGCCTTTCGCCCGTAGTCAGCTGGGATAGGCTCCAGCTTGCCTGCGACCCTGTAGAACAGGATAAAGCGGCTAGAGGAGATGAGATGTAATGAATATAGAATATATGAAAGTTTACCTTTTTAATTAAATTATGAAAAAAAGGAACTTTTTCATGGTATTCTAATTTTTTGAGATGCACTAGTAGAATATTAATTAACCAAGGAGTTAAACAGTGCTGTGGTATAATCAAGAATACTAGCCATATAGGAATCGAAAGAGTAAAATTCAAGGCCAGAGCTCTTCAGGTCCAAATGCAAATTTATGCAGATTGCAGCTTAGTGTGTGCGTGCACGTGCACTACCCATGTTATTCCTAAACTTATGCTGACATCTGTCTTCTAATGCAGGAGCTTGAAAAAGCAGGTCTGCTCAACAAAACCAAGATAGCAGAAGGAGGCCGGAAGCTGAGGTAAGCTTATCTTGAGGGACATGTGGACACAAACCTATGGTTTATACTACCTTTCCAGTCCTAAAGTAACCCTGTACATGATGTTCAGCCAGCAATGATGGTTCATTTTAAAGATGTAACAATGTTTGCTGACTTTTTTTTACTCAGTAGTGTCCTCTCTCTGTTCATCAAAAGCTGTCCCTACTTATCTCCTGATTTTATTTTTCATTTATTAGTCTTGAATTCAGTATTCAGTAACCACTATGAATTAATCTGTAACTAATCTGTAATCTGACATGAACACGTTATCGCTTTCTGTCACAGAAGAATTTATTGGGCTCATACAGTCTGATGTAATAATATTAAAATACCGCTGTAACCACACAGTGTAAAACCAGCTTAAGCTAGACAGCAGATGTTTAAACAGTTGAACTGCGGAAGAGCAAAATGATTGTTAAACTTTAAATATTTGTAACTAAGCACATTTAATGTCATCACCTGGTTTTGGTATACCATGTCTAACACTGAAAGTTAGACACCTGACTAACACACGAATAGTTGAACATAATTTTGAGTGTGTGTGGTCTGCAGGAAAAACTGGAATCCCTCGTGGGTGGTGTTGGTGGGCAACAGTCTTATGTTCTTCAAAGATCCCAAATCCCAAAATTCTGATAGCTGGGTAAGAAAACTTCAGCCCACATGCATTTGAAAACCATCCTGACATCTTGTATTATTGACATGCATGTTCATCACAAATTCAGGTGAATACTCAGTGTATGTGTTTGTGTATGCCTGTCCCCGTGGGTGTAGAAACCAGGGAACAGCTGTCCAGAGAGCAGTGTGGATCTAAGAGGAGCTCAGCTGCAGTGGGCCAATGAGCTTTCCAGCAAGAAGAATGTCTTCAAGGTATGGCAAAACATTACAAAAGACTGGTTTAAAATGACTAGAAGAACATTAGAACATTAAAGCTTGCCATAAAGCGTACATGACCTATGCTGCATGATGTTAAGATGTCTACCCGGGTGATAATTATGTTTTGCTGTTGTAACAGTGAGTTCCTCTTTACTGTTCTCTTCCAAAGCTTTAAATAGGATAACATATTCTGTGTGCGTATGCATGTGTGTAGCTGAGGACGGTTACAGGAAATGAATTTTTGCTGCAATCAGACACTGACTCTGTAATTAGAGAGTGGTACAGCACAATACAGAAAGTCATTCAAAGACTTGTAAGTCCATTTTTTATCCTTAATATATGCATAATATTTCCCTGTACTTAATATCTGTATTCTCATCATGGATTTGTGGTGTGTGTGCATGTATGTTTTGTAGGATAAGGAGAATCCTCTGGATAATATATTGCAGTATTCTTTGAGGAGAACAGGCTCCTTGGAGTTGTTGGACCATAGTGGAGATGAAGAGGAGAACCGTACAGGACACAAGCCTTCGCGTTAGTCATAAAAACACACACTGCTCTGAAAATAGATTATGGAGGTCTAGGATTGTGCCATATCATACTATACATAAATACTGCTAACTAGAGCCATAAGTACAATCCAGCTTTAAAGCTAAGACTAATGAAATATTGGTAAGCCAACATCATTATTCAAAACCAGAGATACTTTCAGTTTTAAAACAACAGTATATAAAAGAATAATATGTAGATAATAATTCACTCATTTTCTCATGAAAAAAATTCTGTTTCTCTCCCTTTCCATTCAGTCCCTCGCTCAATCTCTAATTTGGAGACTACAGAGAGGAAGCGAGTGAAGAGTCGCTTGAAAAAGCTCATTTTGAGGAGACCACCAATTCAGGCATTACAGGAAAAGGGTCTTATTAAAGGTGAATTGTACTTGAAGTGTGTGAATGTTTAGGAGAAGCAATTATTTAAGGGTTATTTAAAGCGTATGTGTCATGCCACGGGATTTTTTTTTTTTTTTACCAGATGCTCTGTTTACAGAATGTGTAGAAACGGCGTTGAAAAGCACACAATATTTTGCACCGTTTTCGCTGGCTGATCCTGTAGGGGCGCTACTGAGGTGATTATTCATTGATAGTTACTGGATCAGCCAGTGAAAACGGTGCAAAATATTGTGCTCTTTTCAACGCCGTTTCTACACATTCTGTAAACAGAGCATCTGGTAAAAAAAAAAAAATCCCGTGGCATGACGCATATATACATGCAACAGTGTCATATACAGTGATGTGCAAAAGTCTTGGACACTTTTTTTTTAAATATAGATTTTATTATATCCTGCATTATTGAATCAGTATAAAACATTTTATACCTCCAAGTATAATTTTTCCACAAAAAAAGTTACAGAAAAAAATGTTTGTATGTCAGTAAAGAAAGGAACGTATTACATAGTAGACAAAAACTTCCCATATATTTCTAGCAATACTGATAGTGTTGCTTTGTATCTAATCACGTTTCTATAGAAGTATAAAATAAGGCAGTAAAAGATTTAAGTTATGAACATATGAAAAACGCATCTTGTGCAACAAACACTACATCCATTTACAGCTCATCTATACATGTGTATTATATACACTTCTTCACAGGCTTAGCCATTCCTTTATGTTGTATTTTATTTTTGAATGATAAAGATGGGGTGTTATTAATGTGTGTAGTTGATGCTTTCAGACCAGGTATTTGGCTGTAGTTTGGAGTTGCTGTGCGAGAGGGAGAAAAGCACAGTGCCACGGTTTGTCAGAAACTGCACCGAAACAGTGGAGAAGAAAGGTAAGCGTACATAACATAAAATATCAGTGACACTATCTCCTTTTACACAGCCTGTTCAAGACAGGAATCTTACTCCTTTATTCCTCCTCGCGTTCTGTATCAAACGTCCGAATGCGGAAAGGAGGGTCTGTGTTGTTCCTTTTCTGAGCCAGAATCGACTTCTGTGTAAAAGGGACAGGCAGGGTGTGGTGTTTTTCACGTTAACATTTCTTCTTTCTGAGACCATCACAAATTCAAATGTCTATGGTGTCTAAGATCTGCACGTTCTTCTGCCTCAAATCACTTCCTACTGTACTTCACTTTCTCCTCCAACGTATTTCTGATCATACAAACATGTTGCTTGCACGAGTCTCTCCACTCCTCTCTTCCTCATTATCTTTCACTCTGACTCTTCTTCTTCACTCTCTCTCTCTCGCTCTCTCTCTCTCTCCCTCCATTTGTGAGCGTAGTTTTCTCTGACAGTCCCCCCCCCAACTGTCAGCTCAGCTAAAGGACACAAACATTCTATACAGCTCTGGAAAAATTAAGAGACCACTTCAATTTTTTTTCTTAAATCAGCGTCTCTATGTAAGGCAGCCATTTCATTCCAATGTCTGTGCTGGAATTCCAACACAAGCATACATAATTTTACTTAATGATTAGGTGATCGCCTGAACCAAATCTTGTTTAACAAGGAAAAGTATAAAAACCACTGCTGTGGCCATCACTATTGTCTTGCAATAGGACCAGTTTGGATGGGAAAAACAATGCTCATCATACCTTAAATTTAATTGGAATACAAAAATATCTAATCATCATGCCAAAAGAGTTAAATAGAACAGTTTTGAGTGAGAAAAAGAAGGGTTCGATTCTGGCTTTATTGGCAGAGGGATACGGTGAGCATCAGGCTACTTCCATCTTCAAAAATTCAAAGACAGCAGTTCATGAGAATAAGGTCAAGCAGCAGACACTGGGGACAACAACATTACAGACTGGCAAAGGACAAAAATGACTCCACTCACTGGGATGATTGTCAATTCCTTCGAATATCACTCAACAACCGTAGGATGACATCAAGTGACCTACGGAAAGAATGGCAAATGGCAGCTGGGACTGGAGTAAGATCATCTTCTCTAATGAGTCCAATTTTCAGCTTTTCCCATCACCTAGTCATCTATTGGTTAGACAGAGACCTGGAGAGGCCTACAAGCCACAGTGTCTTGCACCCAGTGTGAAATTTGGTGGAGGATCGGTGATGACCTGGGGAGGTTTCAGCAAGGCTGGAATGGGGCAGATTTTTGTTTGTGAAGAACACATGAATCAAGCCATGTACAAGGTTATCCTGGAAGAAAACTTGCTTCCTTCTGCTCTGACAATGTTCCTTAACTCTGAGGATTGGGTTTTCCAGCAGGACAATGCTCCATGCCACATAGCCAAGTCAATCAAGATGTGGGCAGAGGACCACAAGATCCACAGGGTCTTCCCTGTCATGGCCAGCCCAATCTCCAGACCTGAACCCCATTGAAAATGTCTGGAATGTGATCAAGAGCAAGATGGATGTCACAAGCCATCAAACAAAGCTGAGCTGACTGAATTTTCGCACCAGGAGTGGCAGAAAGTCACCCAAGAGCAATGTGAAAGACTGGTGAAGAGCATACTAAGATGCATGAAAGCTGAGATTAAATGTCAGGGTTATTCCACCAAATATTGATTTCTGAACTCATCCCAAGTTCAAACATTAGTATTGTCTCATTCTCATCTCATTATCTGTAGCCGCTTTATCCTGTTCTACAGGGTCGCAGGCAAGCTGGAGCCTATCCCAGCTGACTACGGGCGAAAGGCGGGGTACACCCTGGACAAGTCGCCAGGTCATCACAGGGCTGACACATAGACACAGACAACCATTCACACTCACACCTACGGTCAATTTAGAGTCACCAGTTAACCTAACCTGCATGTCTTTGGACTGTGGGGGAAACCGGAGCACCCAGAGGAAACCCACACGGACACGGGGAGAACATGCAAACTCTTCACAGAAAGGCCCTCGCCGGCCACGGGGCTCGAACCCGGACCTTCTAGCTGTGAGGCGACAGCGCTAACCACTACACCACCGTGCCGCCCACATTAGTATTGTCTCATTCATCTCATCTCATTATCTCTAGCCGCTTTATCCTTCTACAGGGTCGCAGGCAAGCTGGAGCCTATCCCAGCTGACTACGGGTGAAAGGCGGGGTACACCCTGGACAAGTCGCCAGGTCATCACAGGGCTGACACATAGACACAGACAACCATTCACACTCACATTCACACCTACGGTCAATTTAGAGTCACCAGTTAACCTAACCTGCATGTCTTTGGATTGTGGGGGAAACCGGAGCACCCGGAGGAAACCCACGCGGACATGGGGAGAACATGCAAACTCTGCACAGAAAGGCCCTTGCCGGCCACGGGGCTCGAACCCGGACCTTCTTGCTGTGAGGCGACAGCGCTAACCACTACACCACCACCGTGCCGCCCACATTAGTATTGTGTTATTTAAAATTGAACAATCTTGATTTCTATGCATTATTCAAGGTCTAAAAACACTGTTATTTTGACCAGTTGTCATTTTCTGCAATTAAATGCTCTAAGTGACAACGTTTATATGTTGAATTTGGGGGAAATGTTGTCAGTAGTTTATGGAAAAAACAAAAATGTTCATGTTCCTCAAACACAGACATATAAATAGGTAGAAGAAACTGATAATTTTGCAGCAGTCTCTTATTTTTTTTCCAGAGCTGTGTATGTGTGTGTATATATACTGTGTGTGTATGTATGTATGTGTGTATATATAAGAGAGAGAGAGAAAGAGGTTGTTCCTTCCCTTAAACATGAATTATTTAACAGAAGTGATTACATGTCGCATATGATGCTCAGCAACTTTACTTGTGTTTGAAGAGCGGTATAAATATGCACGGCTACCAAAAGCACCTCAGCACTCAGTTCACCACTGTTGTTTTTAAAGCAATGCTGCTATGCTTGGGGTATTCATATTTCCAGCACGTAGATACATTACCCTGGACACCGACACTCTGTTGTGACGCATCATGCCTCTGGTTGTGGAACGCCAGTTTGCAATGTAAAAACACATTTAAAAAGGTCTACTGGTTCCCTGCCTCCCATCAGAGGTGTACCACAAATTTCTGTTCTGCACAAATGCAAATTCTCAAAAAATGGATGAAAATAATGAGATCTATATATTAAAAATAATATACCTTACCTTACAGCACTTGCTAATAATAACTCAATTCAAAATGCCCCATCCTCTTAACCCCCTAAAAATTGTTCTACTTGCCGACCTTCCGAGAATTTGCTTCCCCCTTTTCTTTACTCTTTCCTCTTTTGCACCACAACCTTGTATTTCAAATTTGCATTCAAACATTACCTGTTACTTTTCTATTGTGTTTTATCACCAGGAGTCATAAATCAGAAGTTAAATTCTAGTGAGGTTGCAGACTACATTTTATGACACATTATGACCGTGTTCATTTCATTATAACATTAATTAACTAGAGATTTACATTTGTACTGTATATTAAAGCATCTTTTTTGACCAGACAGTATGTTAGGCAGTTGTATCAGTTGCCAAGTGACCAGTACAATGTGACCCAAATAGTACCTGTGTCAGATTTGTACCATGTACCAAACTAGGATATATGGGCAAAGTTAGAAATTGCCCCATATTTGTCCTGATAATGTGTCGAGCTAGAATTCACTTTTCTACCGGACAGTACATAACTGTAATCTTCAGTAGTAGTGTAGTGTTTGATCCAGTATTTATTTCTCTTTTCAATTGTCTTTCGTTCTGGGTGCTTTGGAGGGAGTAATCCAATCTTATATAAAAATGAATATTACAGATTCATTGTAACTCATTGTCACTGATTTTGTGATCCAGGTAAACTGCTAAACACTACAGAAAGTATGACATAAGGGCATGTGCTCAGTAGCTGCTTTATAAAATAGACCAGCAGTGTCATCCATATTTACTGAATGTTAAATAATAATGTGTTGTGTCAAAGAAAATCATTTTAACATTTTCTGCAGGTAATTACATCACAACTGAACCCATCACCAGTCACAACTCTAATACGCAGAGATCATTAAATATATTCACAAGTACAATTATGTAATGGGAAATAAACATAGGTATTTTATAAGGGTAGTTATGGAGTAGGGTTAGTAAATGCACTGTGCCAGAGCCTCCGTTTGTCCCTTCCAATATCCTCCTTGTTGTCATACCTCTGATATCATTACCACCTATGGGTAAATATGCAAGCTGCCCAGTACATAGTGTGTGTGTGTGTGTGTGTGTGTGTGTGTGTGTGTGTGTGTGTGTGTTTCAGGTTTAGAGACAGATGGTATCTACAGAGTCAGTGGAAATCTGGCTGTAATCCAGAAACTACGCTTTGCTGTCAATCATGGTAAGACCAGCAAAGATTATACATTAACAGCAATAGTAACATATCCGCTGTATTGTTTTAACTCACGAGATGTTCTACTACATTCTATGTTCATGTGAAATCTGATATAATGATTGAAGGAAAGTGTATACTGTCTATGACACATGCCGTCAGGTGCAAATAGATGGTGTGTAACTCCTGTCCATTCTTCCAGAGCGAGCTGTGTCTACAGATGGACGTTATCTCTTTCCAGAGGATTTAGTGCCAGGTAGCCGACCAATCAGTAGCAATGAAAATCCTTGCTTGCTCCCACTCTAAAGCTAGCTTGCTTTCACTGTGTCGTCTGAGAGTCTGTCTCCATGTTGCACTAATCTGACAACAGCTGCTCATACACAAAAGACTTAAATCATCACTTTAGCCTGTAATGTTACTGTTCTTGAATAAATTATAGTAGGGGACCAGATAGCATTAGAACAAGCTAATGAAGTCACGTTAAGTGGTCCTGGGTGTATCCATTCATTGTTTGTAACCTTCGTAAAGTGTTTGGGTTCAGGGCACAGGTTTGGTTCCAGGACCAGTCTGATAAAGGCTCTAATCCAACCTGCCTAATGAGTTTATAAACCGTGTCCTAAATAAAAACGTTCTTGTGGACCATATTTGAATTGAAAGATATGTATTGGGAATCCCCCCGTTTGTTTTTGTAACTGTAAAGCGACCTTGGGTGTAAGAAAGGCGCTATATAAATTACATTTATTGTTGGGGAGAGCGGGAAGACTTGGGACTGTAAGTAGCATCACATTCATATTGCATTAGAGAGTGTTTACTACTATACCCTCTTACCACAACATTAGTTTATCAGCTTGTCACATATATTGGCCTTCAGGCTTCACTTTTTCTGTCAGTATTGTTTGCAGGGAGACACGAGACATTAAGGGAAGACATGGGGCATTATGTTGGGAGACATGGGACAAAAATAAAATACCTAGGCCTACAGGTTTATGTTTTTATTTATTATCTAAACCTGTAACCTATGAACACACAATGCTGGTACAGCGAAAGAAAAATGTCAGTTTACCCGAAACCTGATGAGAAAAAAAAAACCCAGCTCCATTCTCAAGAAGGAATGAAATAAACTTCATGCAGGTACACTCGCACATTTTTAAAGTTTTATATTTGTAAACCACAAGGAAAAAACAAAACTATCATAAACTGTCCCAACTCTCCCCATCTGGCCATTTTGGAAAAAAAATCCTTAAATTTTTTTTCCCCCAGAATTTGTTTAATAAATAATACTATATACGGTAACTCTTGGCTACACACTTTAATTCCTAACAAATCCCGAATTCTCCAGCAGACATTACACCATAGAATGCAGGTGGAGGCAAAGTTGAAAATACAAGTTTTGGTTGACAAAAATACTGAACTGCACAAACTGTACTGCAATGTCTCTAGCTTTGTGGTTCCAGAGGAAGTCGGTTACTGTAAGGGGTAACATCAAACTTCTGATGTAATCTAAAACCTGATTGGTTGAAATTAATTTATGGGAATACAAACAGGTCTCGCCGCTCTCCTCTATTATTATTATTATTATTATTATCTAGAGTACAGGTGTCAAACACACCGGCCTGATAAGGTTCTACACTGCAAAAAATGGCCTTTCAAAAATAAGAAATAAAAGATTAAAACAAAGCATATTTGCTTGAATCAGGTGAAAAAAATCTGCCAATGGAACTAGTTAAATTTGACTTGGTAAGATTTCTTAAAGTAAGATGAAAAATCTAACCTGTTTTTAGATGAAATAATTCCAAAATAAGATTGGGGAACTTATTATGCGAGATCTGATTAACTCAAAATAATCAAAATAGTTCTTATAACAAGATCGTACTTCTTACATTTAGCCATTCAAGTCATTTTTATTTATTTCATTTTAAGGGTATTTCACTTAAATTCATGACAAAGTCTTAGCAGTAAAAACTGAATTTAAGATAAATATACTAATATTAGGATTGTTAAATTCTACAACTAAGCATTGCTAGCTTAAAAGATTCTCCTTTTGTGGCCTGTAATTAGTAAAATACTCTAGATATGAGACCAGAGACTATCTTGAATCAAGTTGATGGCACGTGTAGCATTGCAACAAGTTTTGTTTTTTTTTCCCATTTCAACATTCAAACATTAAAACATCTCTTAAGATTCCACTTCCCCAGGACCTCAGGCACCAAAAAAATAAAAATAAAAAGTCTACGCATTTTGACTTACAGTGCTTACACACGCCAAAGCAACAGTGCATTTTGGGGGCACCGACTATTCATGTGTACGAGGGGTTTACAAGATCAGGCACAAAAACAAACAACAAAAAAAAACCACTGAACTTAACTCACAGCATTCCAAAAAGACCTCACTAAAACGCCCTCCACTCACTCATAGCCTTTTTGAAGGCACTTGTCTGGTCTAGAGTCTGTACAGCATCTAGAAGGACTTCACTCTGAATGACTGAGAAAACAGTCGCAGTAAACTTAGGATCTGTAAGGTGGAGTTGAATTGTAATGAAAGATTCAAAGATTTCAGTAAAGTTCATTTATTCCCAAAACAAGCATACTTTGGTTTTTTTTTTCTTGAAACAAGATGAACCGCATTTGACAAATGTCCAAAATGTACTTGTTTTTAAAAAAAACTTGTTTTATTTTCAAAGGTGCTCCAAATAAGACTTTTTCAAGACATTTTGTCTATACAAGATTTTCAAGATGGACTGTCTAAAAACTAGCCTTTCTAGCTATATGAGGTTTTGCTTGTTGGGCAATTATGTCTTATAATAAGGGTGGCTAGATGTTTTGACTTGAAAATAGACAAATAAACTTCCTAAGATTTTTATTTTTTGCAGTGTAATTCAGCCCACCTAATAAATTTCTAATCCGTGTTCTAAACAAATACTGTCTTGTGGACTGTAATTGCCTTGAAAGATTCGAGAAAAGAGCTTGTGATTTCACTCGGGGCCAAATTAGAGGAATAAACTCAGGGCCATAAACTCAGCTACTGACAAAATGTGCTAACTGTATGTACTTTTCCATTATAGCAAGCTAAAAATTGACATATAATCCCAGTTAAGTCATTTTTCCAATTAAGTGCATGTCATATAATAATAATATACACATTGGTAATGAAGTTTAGTGTTTTCATCTATGTTCAGCATTCAGAATGTAACCTTCAAACAATGGTGATAAATGAACACATTTAAGAGGAGTTGGTGACATGTTGCTGTTGATGATGATATTGGTCACTAAGCTGATTATTTTTGGTCTGGGCCACCTGACATTGGACTGTGGCCTGTTATCTAATATGTGCCTGACACTCCTGATGTTGAGGAAGTTTGTGACTGACACCTTGTGGCCAGTGTCACCGAACGCATCTTATTAAGGCATGCATGCTGCTCTATTATGCTGTTGATTTTTCCCCCCCTTATTTGCTTGTGCTTCACCGACTGAGAGAAATATGAAATTATGTATTTATATAGTTTTAGTGCTCTGGATGTAGAGTTATTTGTAATTGTATGGGGCTTTGGGACAACACCTACGTCTTTGATAATCTATGAATATTTACTAAGATGTTTGTGTGAACAGCAGAAAACTATGGAATAAAATGCTCTAAGCTGTTTTTGCATTTGCACAATTTGTCCCTTGTATCTCTGCACTCGTTGTCCTCTGTTTCACTGCACTTGTTTCATGTCAAAGAGCTCTCCGCTGTGATAAATAAGAGCATATACCAATCAGCCATAACATTATGACCACTGACAGGTGAAGTGAATAACATTGATTATCTCATGACAATGACACCTGTCAAGCGGTGGGATATATTAGGCAGCAAGAGAACAGTCAGTTCTTGAAGTTGATGTGTTGGAAGCAGGAAAAATGGGCAAGAGTAAGGATCTGAGCGACTTTGACAAGGGCCAAACTGTGATGGCTAGATGACTGGGTCTGAGCTTCTCCAAAATGGCACATCTTGTGGGGTGTATGCAGGGGTTGGTACCTACCAAAAGTGGTCCAAGGAAGAACAACCGGTGAACCGGTGACAGGGTCATGGGCGTTGAAGGCTAGCCCATATGGCCCAATCCCACAGAAGAGCTACTGTAGCACAAACTGCTGAAAAAGTTAATGCTGACACCTTTCTGTTTTAGCCAGCATTACCTTTTTCAGCAGTTTGTGCTACAGTAGCTCTTCTGTGGGATTGGACCATATGGGCTAGCCTTCATGCTCTGTGTGAATCAGTGGGCCTTCGACACCCATGACCCTGTCGCCGGTTCATCGGTTGTCCTTCCTCGGACTGTTTTTGGTAAGTACTAACCATTGCATACTGGGAACACCCCACAAGCTGTGCCATTTTGGAGATACTCAGACCCAGTCATCTAGCCATCACAATTTGGCCCATATCAAAGTCAAATCAAATCAAATCAAGTTTATTTGTACAGCGCTTTTAACAATAAACATTGTCGCAAAGCAGCTTTACAGAATTTGAACGACTTAAAAGATGAGCTAATTTTATCCCTAATCTATCCCCAATGAGCAAGCCTGTGGCGACGGTGGCAAGGAAAAACTCCCTCAGACGACATGAGGAAGAAACCTCGAGAGGAACCAGACTCAAAAGGGAACCCATCCTCATTTGGGCAACAACAGACAGCCTGACTATAATATTAACAGTTTTAACAGGTATAACCCTCAACTGTCCTCATGGGGCCGTCCTTCACAGGAGTGGGGCGATAAAACTCCGACCAGACACAGGGCACCAGGATGGATCAAGCAGGTCCGAGGGGCAGAAGAGGCCAGCATCTCAATCCCAGGATCAACATGTAACTCAGAGGGACAGATGGGGGGGGGGGGGAGAGAGAAAGAAAACATGTTGTTAGGTATGCCCTAAAAATGACAAGTATTAAATCTGTGTGGTAGGATCGCAGAGACGAGAGTCTTTACATCAGGCATGACACACAATGGCATGTTAATATGGTAAAAAAATATATCATGACCTGCTCTGGCTGGATGCTTGATTGGGTGATGGGAGCACACTCCTCAGCAATGATGAGATGCAGATGGGACCCTTAGGCCTGGCCAAGACAATTCAGTTACATTTCACCGGGTCTGGGACATGCGACAGAATGTCTGACGGCCGATTCCCTGCAGGCTACGATAGCCAGTCGAGGTCCCCACCGTCTCCACCAAAAGATTTCCTGTTGACTCCATGTAACTCAGAGGGACAGATTTGGAGTGGGGGGGGAGAGAAAGAAAACACAGGTGGTTAGGTATGCCCAATGTCACCTGAATAAGTAGGAACAGTATACATATTGCACCGAGTACAAGCAGGGACTCCGGCAACTAACTATGACAGCATAACTAAAAGGAGAGCGCCAGAAGGTAACACAGGCATGAGGATCCTTACGCTTGCCCATTTTTCCTGCTTGCAACACATCAACTTCAAAAACTGACTGTTCTCTTGCAGTCTAATATATCCCACCGCTTGGCAGGTGCCACTGTAATGAGATAATCAACGTTATTCACTTGACCTGTCAGTGGTCATAATGTTATGCTGATCGGTGTATATATTTGAGTTTGTATGCCTGCTTTCTCTCTCCATGCAACACCCCTGAACCAGTGTCTTTTTTTAATCACTGTCATTCACTGTTCTTTTTTTTCTTTTTTTATCTACTCCCAAACTCATCCCTTCTTCGTTGTGGGTCAGTGGAGCATGTGGACCTGGAAGACCCACAGTGGGAGGACATCCATGTGATAACAGGAGCCCTGAAACTCTTCTTTAGAGAACTTCCTGAACCACTTGTACCTTATGAACTCTTTCAAGACATTGTCGAGGCTGTCAGTAAGTGAAAGAGAGCAAGAGATGGATGGATGGATGGATGGATGGATGGTATCAAATAGTATGTTCTATAGCTGCCTTGGAGAGAATTAAAAGCATATATATAAGAAACCGAAAATACTTTTTGGAGGTTTATTATGTTGTGATATTTGTTATGGCAGCATTTTCTGGATTTTACTAAAATTCAAATGCTAATCCACCATGCTACAACTCAGACAAAAAAAAAAAAAAATTCCAAAATCCTACCCACAGTGTTTGACTGACAGGACTACGCTACCTAGTTGACTGTGAAAATGCAAATGTGAACCGGATTGCAGAGGTGTTTTATTTTTGGCTGAGTTGTAGTGTGTGGGTGAGTGTGCAATCGCAAATGGATGACATTCTAGTCATTTTTCAATATGGTAGAATCATACCAATTAAGACACTGAAACTGAAATGTCAAACAAACTTTACACTTGTGTTTTAATTTTTGCAGCTAGTATACACTGCTGTGTACAAACGTACGTTTTTTTCAACTGATGTTGAAATACATCTCAAATTATGCACACTTACAGAGGAAATGCAACTGCAAATACATGATTAAATTAGCATTTCTGGATTAGCACATGAATTTATATGAAGTTTGGTCTATATGGAAATATAATAACTATATCCAAGTCTATAACCTCCTGATATTACTACGAAGCATAGATAGTAATTTACGAAAAATAGTTCCATTGTAGTGCATTTGTTAGTGTTGATATAATATTTTTGTATATTTTAGAGCTGTCTGATTACTCGGATAAAGTGGAACGGATGAAATCGCTAGTAGACAGCTTGCCTCCCCCGAACCATGATACCATGAGGCACATGTTCCAGCATCTTAAACGGTATGTACTGTATTTGCAATAAAGGACAGTCTTAGTGATGTACAAGTGTAACGTTAGCACACCTAAACCAAAAATATTCACCACTTCTATTTTTAGATATATTTAACACTCTTTTATATAACATATAAGGTAGGAATATTTTTTCCTAGTAATATTATTGTCAGCCACAAGAGGGGGTGGGATGCTCACATTGTTTAAAAGTCTGTTTTATGCCCTTCACTCTGTTCAGTGGTGATAGTTTGCCTTTAATTTGGCTTTAAAAAAAAATTATAAGTAGACAGATTTATAGAAGGATTTGAAATTCTGAGAAGTTATACAGAAGATAGCCTCACCTGAGTTATAGTACTTCTCTTATTCCTTCTTTTCCTTCCTTTGCTACTGTATGCACACTACACTTGTCATTCTTGTGTATCCATTTCTTTCATCATTTACTCTCCATCTTGTGAGACCTCTATGTGTCATCTGTTAGAAGGAACACCAACACCAGTGCCATCACTTCTGGAACCTCTCCTCCCTTTCTTCCCTGTCCCCCTTTTTCTTTTTAATGTGGAAGTTCTGAGCAATTGCTGGCTGGATCTGTGGTTAAGTGGGAATGGCA
Organism: Neoarius graeffei; assembly: GCF_027579695.1. NCBI lineage: Eukaryota > Metazoa > Chordata > Actinopteri > Siluriformes > Ariidae > Neoarius > Neoarius graeffei. The sequence continues at coordinate 57,284,675 of NC_083572.1, forward strand.
TTTTTAGAAGAAAAAAAAAAGCCTCATACTGAAGGATTAACTCCTTCCTTTGCCCCTGTATCCTTGTTGCACTCTCACCCACACATGCACTCACACAGTATCTTGTTTCCTGTCTCTACAGGGTGATGGAGCACTCGAATAGTAATCGCATGACAACGCAGAACATCGGCATCGTCTTTGGACCAACTCTGATGCGTCCACAGAGCGACTGTGCGAACATGGCCATTAATATGGTTTATCAGAACCAGGCAGTAGAACTCATCCTCAGTGAATATAATCAGATCTTTGGATCTGACCCATCCAGATCTCTCTGACACCAGTGCGGAACCAGAACAGCAGCAGAACCTGCTCACTGTGAACCAGAGGAATCTGAAATGCATGGAAGGGGAGCTAAATATGGTCCATGCAACTGTTCATTAAACTGCAGTGATGCCGCAAATTCCATCCTGGTGCATGATGGATGGATGAATGGTTGGATGGAAGTGCTTGAGCAACAATCAGCCAACTGGCCTTTAGTGGCACAAAGTCACACAAAAAACATGTGTTTTCAAATTGAATCAAGAGGCTTATTTTATGTTCATTAGTGTGTGTGTGTGTGTGTGTGTGTGTGTGTGTGTGTGTGTGTGTGTGTGAATGTAATGTCTCCTCACAAGTGTTTTTCATTCTATTGTTTCCAGCAACTTTGGGAAAACCACACATTTTGTATTGGCAAAAAAGCCTCCATGAACTAAATTCTATAAAATAAAATCAGCAATAGTCACCCGATACGCATAAACAAGAAGACAGTTCTGAAGTCTAACCTGTTATTCAACTGCTCTTGAGTCATTTCATTTCTTTTTTAACAATCCAAATTGCTATGTAATCTCCTTTTCCATTGTTCCAGCAGTATGGCTGTGGTGTGTGCATGTGTGCGCCCGTGTGTGTGCGTGTGTATATATGTGTGTGTGTGTGTGTGTGTGTGTGTGTGTGTGTGTGTGTGTTTTGCGTGACAGATAGAAGGGCAGAAGTATGTTCTGTATTTTGCTCGTTGATTCGGTGGAGCTTTTTGCCACTATTGGTCCAAATCTCTGTTTTTAATAACAGAACAAAAGAAGAGCTAAAAATGCATTATGTTTAAAAAATGTGGAGTAAACCCCCCACCACCACCACCCATCAGCACCAGTGCTTTGGTAATTTTATATTGACTGTGGCTTGGCAAGAGACAAGAAGAAGTGAGAGGGAAGAAAAAGAACACGGAGAGCATATGGATTTTAATGTTAGAGTTTATATATTTATTCATTTTTTTATTTTCTTATTATTGCTATGGGCAGCACGAAGGATGGGGGAGATTACTGAAGTAATTTAAGTGGAGAAATAAAATGAAGTCTTATGCTATGTGTTACTTTCGAGTATTTTGTTGGACATTTGATGAACTGTTGTCCTTCTCTTAATACTGTTAGAAGTTGTCCATGTATTTTTGTGCCATCATTATTTTTATGAACCTCCTTTCTCATTGGAAAAACCTTCATAACCAATATGTTTTAGGTCAAGGGCTCTCAAATGTAATCCTGCCCTGCATGGTTTGAAGATTTTCTATGTCTGCCACACACCTGATCCAAGTCTTGTTTAAATGTGTTTCTAGAACTGTACAAGTCCTGGAATTTCAAAGATATCTTAAAACTGTGATTTGGAATATCGCCTGGAAATTTACTCTGTTCCAAGCTGGAACAATGGTACGCCACTCTGCACCTATCCCTTAAAAGGCAGCTCACAAGACGTATAGTTTTAACAGAGGAGATGTGGTTGGTTGGGGGGGAAGGAAAAAGCTGGTCATTGTTTTCATTGCAATTGCAGTTTGCCTCATAGGCAGCAGAGGACAATTACAATTTGCTCCTTTAACTGTTTAATTGAATCATGTGTGTTGGAAATAGAATAAAAAAAAAGAACTTCAAACTCTACAAGGCAGTGTCAGAATAGAGAAATCTTGTTTTAAGTTCAGAGCGACCACAGAAAACAAGTTCATACTGAATAGTCCATCAGAATTATTTTATTTATTGTGCCATTTATTGTGTTTAGCCTAGTGACCTTTGACTGATCCCACAATTTGTGAAACCGTTTCCGTTCTTACCCTGTACAGTTTTATATGTTGGTCCCTAAACTGTATGTTAAGTAAAAAGATACTTGTACTATAATATATATAGATTTTTTTTTTTTAAATCAAGTAACTGCACATTTTGGACTGCAGATATTTGGTGTCCCATTCTCATAACCCAGCATTTTTATGTGATGCCTCCAATACTTTTCATTTTACCAGCATTGCGAATTGCTGGTCTGTTCCTTTTCTCTTCCTCCAAATCCTGTAAGCTACTTCAAGCAAAATATATGAAAATAAAAGCCAATTACTTAACTCTGTGAATATGTTTAGACCAGAAAGATTATTTATTAGAAAGAGCCTCAGAGAATGTTGTGTGAAAGCCTTTTCTAAATGTACATTAGTGGTTTAAAGAAGAAAAAAAAAAGCAAAAATTATATGCTTATCAATCCAATTCTAGATATATGATTACACATTTACGGGCTAATAACTAGTCTTGTTTTCAAGGTTGTCAATACCAGTGGGTACAATGTCAGTGGCTACAAGTACATACGGTAGTTTAGGCTAGCACATGCCTTCGTGAAATAATTTTGTTGTATGACAACTTGTGTAATCTATTTGTGGATATAAAAACTCTACACACCTCTCTTAAAATGGCAGGTTTTTGTGATGTTCATCCATTATCGATACCACTTATCCATCAGAGTCATGGAGGAAACTAGAGCCAATCCCAGCTGACTTCACGGGAGAGGCAGGGTACACCCTGGGCAGGTCACCAATCCATTGCAGGGCTACCACAAAAATGAACCATTCACACCTATGGGCAATTTAGAGTAACCAGTTGACCTAACCTGCATGTCTTTGGACCGTAGGAGGAAACCCACGCAGGTATGGGGAGAACATGTAAACTCCATACAGAAAGCCCCAGTTTGCTGCAAGGTTCAAACCCAGACCATTCTTGCTGTGAAGCGACAGTGCTAACCACTACACCACAGTGCCACCTGTTTTCATGATGTAAAAAAAATAATCCAAGATAAATGTCAGACCCTTTTCTACATTTATTGTGAAAATTAAACTTTTCTTATTGTTTTTTAAAATCATTTTAGGGAAAAAAAGAGGAAAAAATGTCCAATAACCTGGTTGCATAAATGTGCACACCCCTAAACTAATACAGGGGCTTGAAAGTTTGTGAAACCTTTAGAATTTTTTATATTTTTGCATAAATATGACCTAAAACAACATCAGATTTTCACACAAGTCCTAAACATAGATAAAGAGAACCCAGTTAAACAAATGAGACAAAAATATTATACTTGGTCATTTATTTATTGAGGAAAATGATCCAATATTACATATCTGTTAGTGGCAAAAGTATGTGAACCATTGCTTTCAGTATCTGGTGTGACCCCCTTGTGCAGCAATAACTGCAACTAAACATTTCCGGTAACTATTGATCAGTCCTGCACACCGGCTTGGAGGAATTTTAGCCCGTTCCTCCGTACAGAACGGCTTCAACTCTGGGATGTTGGTGGGTTTCCTCACATGAACTGCTCGCTTCAGGTCCTTCCACAACATTTCGATTGGATTAAGGTCAGGACTTTGACTTGGCCATTCCAAAACATTAACTTTATTCTTCTTTAACCATTCTTTGGTAGAACGACTTGCGTGCTTAGGGTCGTTGTCTTGCTGCATGACCCACCTTCTCTTGAGATTCAGTTCATGGACAGATCTCCTAACATTTTCCTTTAGAATTCACTGGTATAATCCAGAATTCATTGTTCCATCAATGATGGCAAGCTGTCCTGGCCCAGGTGCAGCAAAACAGGCCCAAACCATGAGACTACCACCACCATGTTTCACAGATGGGATAAGGTTCTTATGCTGGAATGCAGTGTTTTCCTTTCTCCAAACATAACACTTCTCATTTAAACCAAAAAGTTCTATTTTGGTCTCATCCGTCCACAAAACATTTTTCCAATAGCCTTCTGGCTTGTCCACGTGATCTTTAGCAAACTGCAGACATGCAGCAATGTTCTTCTGATGGTGGACTCATGAACATTAACATTAGCCAATGTGAGAGAGGCCTTCAGTTGCTTAGAAGTTACCCTAGGGTCCATTGTGACCTCGCCGACTATTACATGCCTTGCTCTTGGAGTGATCTTTGTTGGTCGACCACTCCTGGGGAGGGTAACAATGGTCTTGAATTTCCTCCATTTGTACACAATCTGTCTGACTGTGGATTGGTGGAGTCCAAACTCTTTAGAGATGGTTTTGTAACCCTTTCCAGACTGATGAGCATCAACAATGCTTTTTCTGAGGTCCTCAGAAATCTACTTTGTTCGTGCCATGATACACTTCCACAAGCATGTGTTGTGAAGATCAGACTTTGATAGATCCCTGTTCTTTAAATAAAACAGGGTGCCCACTCACACCTGATTGTCATCCCACTGATTGAAAACACCTGACTCTAATTTCACCTTCAAATTAACTGCTAATCCTAGAGGTTCACATACTTTTGCCACTCACAGATATGTAATATTGGATCATTTTCGTCAATAAATAAATGACCAAGTATGATATTTTTGTCTCATTTTTTTTAACTGGGTTCTCTTTATCTACTTTAAATCTTATAGAAACAACTATGGGGCGGCACGGTGGTGTAGTGGTTAGCGCTGTCGCCTCACAGCAAGAAGGTCCGGGTTCGAGCCCCGTGGCCGGCGAGGGCCTTTCTGTGTGGAGTTTGCATGTTCTCCCCGTGTCCGCGTGGGTTTCCTCCGGGTGCTCCGGTTTCCCCCACAGTCCAAAGACATGCAGGTTAGGTTAACTGGTGACTCTAAATTGACCGTAGGTGTGAATGTGAGTGTGAATGGTTGTCTGTGTCTATGTGTCAGCCCTGTGATGACCTGGCGACTTGTCCAGGGTGTACCCCGCCTTTCGCCCGTAGTCAGCTGGGATAGGCTCCAGCTTGCCTGCGACCCTGTAGAACAGGATAAAGCGGCTAGAGATAATGAGATGAGATGAGAAACAACTATACTTTATTCAGAGTTAATCAGTCACTTTAATTGATGGCAGGTGTATACTAATTAGTATTTAGTATAAATATGCAGGTGATTTATAGAAAATTGTGTGTGCTGATTGGTCGAGAAATTTGGACTATTTCTCGATAATCACCTCAAGCAACTCGGCAAAATGGCGGCCAATTGCTTTATCACTGTAAGTGAGAAAGAATTACAAATTATGGAAGAAAATGCTCTTCCTAAAAGCACTAAATACACTATGAAGTTTGGTCTAAAACTATTCAAAGGGAAGGTGGAATTTGTGATTTATTTTATCTATTTCAAAACAAAGTACTTTATGTGACTCGGTGTAGATAAGTGACACAAGTCTGCATGTGCTGTTATACATTTGCATTCCGCTTTTAAAGTTTGAAATCAAATTTTTTAATACCTTTTTTTTAAATAATCACCTGTGTATTTATACTAAAATAATTATCCACCTCAGGCTCAGTGAATATCGGTGAATAATAACCTTGATTTCGTCTCTGTTCTTATTCACCGATATTCACTTCACCTTCAGTGAATAATTGTTAATTAACATGAAGCTGAATGTGATTGGTTGATTCTGAACACTGCCACATTCCCTATTAAAAAAGGGTGTGCACACTTTTGCAAGCTGATATTGGAAGTTTTTGTTTTTCTTTTTTTTTGACTAAAACGTTTCTGGTTGTTTGTCACTTGATTTTTATATGTCGCAATTTCACAATAAAGTTGCAAAGGGTTTTGATATGGTTTAACCTGCCATTTTAACAAGGGTGTGTAGACTTTTTATATTCACTGTATATGAGATAGAAGGTATGCTTTTCTGTACAACCCTATACATGATTCACAGCATGTAAAGACCAACACTTATTCATTTGTAACAATATATTCATGGTTTTAAAGCTAATTTATATACAGTGCAATGTATTAATTTGCCCTCTTTCTGATGTCGTCTATTTTTTTGCATATTTGTCACAATTATTAGATTTTCAAACTAAAGTTCAATATGCAACAACCTGAGTAAACACATAATACAGTTCTTAAATGATCATTTCATTTACTGAAGGAAAAAAAAGTTATTCAATACCAACTGGCCTAGTATGAAACAGTAATTACCCCCTTATTTACTCAATTAAGCATATTTAATATATATAATTGGCTTCAGTTAGACTATACCTACCCAGGCTTGATTACTGGCAGCCCTGTTGAATCTAGGAGTCACTTAAACCAACATTAAGTAGGAATTCTACCTTAAAATATCAGCATCAAAATTATTTTGATGGTACAGTGACTTGTAATAGGGAGAATGGCTTGTCTACCATTCTGAGTCTATTCTTGGTTTGCCAGTTACAGCACTATGTAACTCTGGTGGCGCATCCCTGAGACCTCTCACGAGAACTGTGTAACATTTTACAGCACCATAGGCAGCTTCCAAAATTGGGCTACCTATAAGAAGCAGCTAAATTGGCATTCTCAGTAAGGACAGCATGGCAGTCGAGGCAAAAAGACCAAAGAAGATGCCATCAGAGTAAGCTAGGAAGAGAAAAGGAGAGACTGACCGAGCAAGATTAAATCTGGGACTGGTTTTAACTCACTGGCGAGAGCTAAGAGATTAAAGGCTGCACGACAGACACGGAGATGTGCTTATTTTCTGTTGAACTAGTAAGTAATATTACATTATCCGCCTTGTAATGTCTTGTGTTGTTTCACTTGCTTGATGTTTTGTTGTGTTACATCGGTACTGGTAAGTGCTCTTGCGTCAGTTTCTGTCTAGCTTTGTTGGGTAATTTGCCACCCAAGTTTGCATCACTTTGTGTCTGTCAGTAAACCCGCCGGTGAAGAGCTGACTACAAACATGGACAGCTCAGACTACAAACATGGACAGCTCAAACTACAACTCCCAGAACACACAGCACCCTCTGTCTCCCACCTTCTAACACACAGCTGACATCCATTTCCTCATCACCTGCCCCTGCATATAAACACCAGTCACACAAGCACTCAATGTGAAGTATCGTTCCAGTTCATCGATCATACCAAGCCTTTCTGACTGCCTTTCTACCATTCTGACCTTTGCTAGTGTTTCTCGTTTCCTCTATCTCTGTTTACCTCTGATATCCTGTTTGCCGATCGCCCGACCCTAGCATGTTTACTGACCTTGATTCCTGTCTCTCGATTTGGCTTGGTTCGCTATTCTAAAGCTGTCTTCTGCCGCACATACATCTGTAAGTGCCTGCATACTCACAGGATACTTCGCCATCATGGATGTAGCGGAGGATCAAAAACAGACGGCTCTCAACGCCCAGGGACAACTGCTAGGAGAACACCAACAGATGCTCGTCGATCTCAACACCAGGATGGCTCAGCTAACGACGGTTATGTCGCAGGCCCTCCTAGCATGCACCGAATCTCCTCCTCACCCGGCGTTGCAACTCTCCGCACCAGAAAAGTTTGCTGGCGACCCCGCCACATGTAAGGGCTTCTTGCTACAATGCTCTTTGTATTTCGCCACCATGCTGGATATCCTGGGAGAACATAAAATCGCTAAGTTTCTGTCTCTCCTCTCCTGCCACTGGTCACCCCAACAGCTATCACACCTACCAAATGCTGAAGAATAGGTACTGGTGGGACAACATGTTGACCGAGATCAACTGTTTCATCGCTTCCTGTTCTGACTGCGCACAAGCCAAGGTTCCCCTAGCTCGTCTGGCCGTCAAACTTGTACCTCTACCTGTCCCACAGCGACCATGGTCACACTTGATCAACTTCATCACAGACCTTCCTGTGTCCCAAAACAACACCACAATCATGGCCACCATAGACCAGTTCTTGAAGGCCATGAGGCTCATCCCTCTTCCGGGCATTCCCACTGCTGCCCAAACAGTGGAACTCCTGTATCAGCAAGTCTTCCGCTACTACGGCATCCCTGAGGACATTGTAAGTGACCGAGGTCCTCAGTTCATATCCAAGTTCTGGTCATGCTTCATGGAGAGACTAGGAGTGTCTGTTAGCCTCACATCAGGTTACCACCCCCAGCCCAATGGGCAAGCAGAGCGGGCCAACCAGGAGATCGGCTGCTTCCTACGCATCTACTGCATGCGCAACCCAGGGGAACTGGGCACGTTTCCTGCCATGGGCTGAGTATGCTCAAAACATACTGAAGCATTCTGCGACTCAGCTAACACCGTTCCAGTGCATACTCAGCTACCAACCACCCTTGTTCCCCTGGGACAACGCACCCAGTCAAGTCCAGGCAGTCAATGAATGGTTCAAACACAGCCAAACTGTTTGGGAGGAGGTTCACCAGCAACTAGAAGTTGTCTGCACGAAATACAAAGCCTATGCCAATCATCATAGAAGAGAGACCCCCATGTACCTTCTGGGGGACCGGGTATGGGTGGCAACAAAGAACCTACGAGAGACACAAACCTGTAAGAAGCTCCAGCCATGTTACATCGGACCCTTCATGGTACTAAGGCACATCAATGATGTCTCTTACCGACTAGAACTTCCACCACACAGCAGAATATCTCCCACTTTCCATGTATCCAATCTTAAACCTGTCATTCCAGGTCCACTCTCCGAGAACACACCCACTCTAGACCATCCCTCTCTGAACCTCGATGGAGAACCCATCTACCAGGTCAAGAAGATCCTCAACTCCAGGCGAAGAGGCAGCCAGATCGAGTACCTGGTAGATTGGGAAGGATGCGGGCTGGAGGAACAGAGTTGGGTAAAGTCCAAAGACATCCTCGACGCGGGGGGGGGGGGCTCAGTCAGTAAAACTGCTGGTGAAGAACTGACTACGAACATGGACAGCTCAAACTACAACTCCCAGAACACACAGCACCCCCTGTCTCCCACCTTCTAACACACAGCTGACATCCATTTCCTCATCACCTGCCCCTGTATATAAACACCAGTCACACAAGCACTCAATGCGAAGTATCGTTCCAGTTCACCGATCATACCAAGCCTTGTTATCTCTCTGACTGCCTTTCTACCATTCTGACCTTTGCTAGTGTTTCTCGTTTCCTCGATTTCTGTTTACCTCTGATATCCTGTTTGCTGATTGTCTGACCCTAGCGTGTTTACTGACCTTGATTCCTGTCTCTCGATTTGGCTTGGTTTGCTATTCTAAAGCTGTCTTCTGCCACACATACACACACGTAAGTGCCTGCGTACTCAGTGACAGGGACATCCAAGTTTAATTTAGTTGACTTTCTTTAGTTGCTTTAGTTCATTGTCTATTAGCATCCCCCAGCTTTAGATATATTGGTGTTTAGTATTGTTCTGGTTATGTTAGCTTAGCATGCTACTATTCTGAATTCTGTGTAAACTTTGACTGCAGCACAGCAAAAAATCTCAGAGCATGTATGTTTGTTTCAAGACATAAGTAGTGATTTATCTCACGGCTAATGGGAAAACAATAGCAATCCGACAGCAGAGTGTACATCCTTGCCAATGTTATTTATGAAAGATGAACGACAGACTGTAACCTTACCGGTGTTATCCCTGTTTCACAGAGATTTGTAATTTTTCCATGTGACAAAAGTCATCTAACCTCAGTCCTGTCTCAGGCTAGCATGCAAATAAATAAATTAATCTAACGCCAAAAACATTTTGGTCAGTCTTTGTAAATCTCATACCAAATAAGCACTGAGAACTTGGAACTTTCTAAACCTATTTCAGCTAGATTTGTAATAAATTACACTGCCCATTGCATGTTATGTGCAATATGTGCCTATATCACATTACCAACAATATTTTAATGGATTATACATATGCTCCACATTCAAATGGTTTGCAGTGTATATGGCCTGAAAATGCAAACATGGTATTTCAGCAAAACTTAACTTGGTCATCCTTTTTTGTTACGCTGTTTATGTTAGTGTTCATCTCCGATGTTACAATAAATAAAACTATGCAGTCATATTTGTGCAAAATCCTGTAGTATTACTCTACCTTGTCAGTTAACATGGTTCTTTGGCTTATGCTGATTCCATATCCTTCAGCTTATAAACAGCTGATTTGTATTTAGGACAGTGGCATAAAAGTGAATTACACTCCACAACTGTAGGGGGAGCCCAGGAGCAGAAAATACCAATTCTCACATAATGTTGCTTAAAATAATACCTTTCCAGCAATGTGAACTAGCCTAAAAAGTCTCAACAAGCAGCATATTATTCCATGATGAAAAGAAATTCTGGAAGAGATGAGAATGTTATTGAAGTATATCAGTCTGGAAAGGTTTACAAAGCTATTTATAGAGCCATAAGGCTCTGTGACTCCAGTGAACCACAGTGAGAGACATTATTTCCAAATGGACAAAATTTGGAATAGGGGTAAATCTACACAGAAGTGGCCAGACTACCAAAATTCCTTCATAACTAATTCAGGTTTACTAAAGAACTCAGACAAACATCTAAGGACCTGCAGGCCTCATTTACCTCGATAAGGTTAACATTCATGATTTCACCATTAGAAAGAAACAGGACAAAAATGGGTTGTGTTTCAATAGTCCATCCTAGGTCCTTTTTCTAAGAACTTTTCCTTGACCTTGATGGAAAACGTCATGAGGTCAAGGAAAGCCAAGGCCTAATGGTTAGAGAAGCAACTTTGGGACCAAAAGGTTGCTGGTTTGATTCCCTGGATCAGCAGGAATGGCCGAAGTGCCCTTGAGCAAGGCACCTAACCCCCAGCTGCTTGCCAGGCTGCTCTGGGTATGTTGTACACTGGACATTAAATGCCATTAATGTAATATAACTTCATGAAAGATGTGAAGGAGAATTCATAAGGATGTAGGAAAAGACAACTGCGGTGTTAAGAGACTCTGACTGCACTTAGACCAGGCTATGCAATATATGTGATGGCACATGTTATTGACATGGGTCTACTGTGTAAAACAACAATGTTCTGAACATGGACTATGCTCTTTTTGTGCCGACAACAAGGAACACTGGGCTTGCTTTCTTCCATGGGTGAAGTATTCCAAGAACTCCATCAGGCATTTGGTTATGCAGCTTACTCCCTTTCAATGTGTCCTCAGTTACCAACATCCCATTTTCCCATAGGTTGTCACTCCTAGACATTCTCCTGCAGTGGATGAGTGATTCAGGCAGAGTGAAGAGATATGCAGAAAGCATGCGTCAGAGGTTAGAATAAGTGACACTAAGCAACAAGGAATTTGCCAACTGATATCGAACAGTAACAACAAATATTTTAGCCAGGGGACTGGGTCTGGCTCTCCACAAGGACCTGAGAAACCCATAGCATTGTTGAAAGCTCACACACCCCTACATCACCCCATACAAGGGTTTTCAATGAATCAATGAGGTTGCGTGCAGGTTGGAACTACACAAAGACTGCAGACTCTCACCATCATTCCACGTCTCATGCCTCAAACCATCTGTCCTTAGGCCACTGGCCGATGGAGTTCTATTACCCATGGCACCAGAAGCCCTGAAGATTAAGTAAAGCCAACATCAAATCAAAGGTATCCTAGATTCATGCTGCAGAGAGGGGAAACTCCAGTATCTTATCAATTAGGATGGCTATGGCACTTATGAGAGATGTTGGATCCCAGCCTATGATGTACTAGACTACTTATGAACCACTTTCAAGCCTGACAATATCCTGACAAACCCAGGCCAGTAACATGGGGTAGACCGAGGAAGAACTCTGCTCCTGAAGGTAGCTCTTTGGGGGAGGTTCTGTCACATTTACACCGAATTCAGCATCTAACTTAATTCCCCAGAAAGCACCTTTAGGGCCCCCATCAACCCCAATTCCCAGCTCACACATTCACGTTCACCTGATTACTGAATGCACATACATGGACTCAATTACCCTACCTACAGTGGTGCTTGAAAGTTTGTGAACCCTTTAGAATTTTCTATATTTCTGCATAAATATAACCTAAAACAACATCAGATTTTCACACAAGTCCTAAAAGTAGATAAAGAGAACCTAGTTAAACAAATGAGACAAAAATATTATACTTGGTCTTTTATTTATTGAGGAAAATGATCCAATATTGCATCTTTGTGAGTGGTAAAAGTATGTGAACCTTTGCTTTCAGTATCTGGTGTGACCCCCTTGTGCAGCAATAACTGCAAAGTTAATGTTTCCGGTAACTAATGATCAGTCCTGCACACTGGCTTGGAGGAATTTTAGCCCATTCCTCTGTACAGAACAGCTTCAACTCTGGGATGTTGGTGGGTTTCCTCACATGAACTGCTTGCTTCAGGTCCTTCCACAACATTTTGATTGGATTAAGGTCAGGACTTTGATTTGGCCATTCCAAAACATTAACGTTATTCTTCTTTAACCATTCTTTGGTAGAACGACATGTGTGCTTAGGGTTGTTGTCTTGCTGCATGACCCGCCTTCTCTTGAGATTCAGTTCATGGACAGATCTCCTGACATTTTCTTTTAGAATTCACTGGTATAATCCAGAATACATTGTTCCATCAATGATGGCAAGCCATCCTGGCCCAGATGCAGCAAAACAGGCCCAAACCATGATACTACCACCACCATGTTTCACAGATGGGATAAGGTTCTTATGCTGGAATGCAGTGTTTTCCTTTCTCCAAACATAACACTTCTCATTTAAACCAAAAAGATCTATTTTGGTCTCCTCTGTCCACAAAACATTTTTCCAATAGCCTTCTGGCTTGTCCACATGATTTTTAGCAAACTGCAGACATGCAGCAATGTTCTTTTTGGAGAGTAATAGCTTTCTCCTTGCAATCCTGCCATGTACACCATTGTTGTTCAGTGTTCTCCTGATGGTGGACTCATGAACATTAACATTAGCCAATGTGAGAGAGGCCTTCAGTTGCTTAGAAGTTACCCTGGGGTCCTTTGTGACCTCGCCGACTATTACATGCCTTACTCTTGGAGTGATCTTTGTTGGTCGACCACTCCTGGAAGGGGTAACAATGGTCTTGAATTTCCTCCATTTGTACACAATCTGTCTGACTGTGGATTGGTGGAGTCCAAACTCTTTAGAGATGGTTTTGTAACCTTTTCCAGACTGATGAGCATCAACAACACTTTTTCTGAGGTCCTCAGAAATCTCCTTTGTTCATGCCATGATACACTTCCACAAAGATGTGTTGTGAAGATCAGACTTTGATAGATCCCTGTTCCTTAAATAAAACGGGGTGCCCACTCACACCTGATTGTCATCCCACTGATTGAAAACACCTGACTCTAATTTCACCTTCAAATGAACTGCTAATCCTAGAGGTTCACATACTTTTGCCACTCACAAAGATGTAATATTGGATCATTTTCCTCAATAAATAAATGACCAAGTATAATATTTTTGTCTCATTTGTTTAACTGGGTTCTTTTTATCTACTTTTAGGACTTGCGTGAAAATCTGATGATGTTTTAGGTCATATTTATGCAGAAATATGGGAAATTCTAAAGGATTCACAAACTTTCAAGCACCACTGTATACAGTATAAGCACACTCACTACACTGGGACTTAGCAAAGTTTTTGTTCAGCTCTGTGTTTTGCAGCTAACATACCACACCTTTGTGCCAGTATTCCAGTTAATGGTTTTAATCTGGCTTGCTTTTTGGATTTTGTGTTTTCTGCCTTTGCCTCTGACATCATGTTTGTTTATTGCCTGATCTACTGCCTGTCTTTGACTACATTTATGTATAGCATTTTGGATCTGTTATTTGCTCTCTGCCAGTTTTAATAAAGAAGCATTTCCAACAACTGTTGCCATCTCTGCCACCTAACACAGTTGTCTTGTCAAAGTCCGGACTTGAACCCCCCCTGAAATGCTGTGGCAGGAATTTAAATGGGCAGTTCATGCTACAAAGCCCTCCAAAGTGCTTGAATTACAGTGACTCTGCAGTGTAAAAGACTGATCTTCAGTTATTGGAAGCATTTGGTTGCAGCTGTTGATGCTAAAGGTAGTTTAGATGGCAATTTTTCACATAAGTGAGATGTGTTTTGCTTAACCATTTTCTGTTTATTGTTAAAAACTGTTTTGTGTTTCCTCATGTTCTCCTTGTCTTATACTACATTTTATATGAGGATCCGAAACCATCCATCCATCATCTGTAGCCACTTATCCTGTACAGGGTCGCAGGCAAGCTGGAGCCTATCCCAGCTGACTATGGGGGAAGAGGTAGAATACACCATGGATAAGTCACCAGGTCATCGCAGGGCTAACACATAGAGACAAACAACCACTGACACCTACGGTCAATTTAGAGCCACCAATTAGCCTAACCTGCATGTCTTTGTACTGTGGAGGAAACCGGAGCACCCGGAGGAAACTTACGCAGACACAGGGAGAACATGCAAACTCCACACAGAAAGGCCCCTGTCAGCCACTGGGCTTGAACCCAGGACCTTCTTGCTGTGAGGCAACAGTGCTACCACTACACCACCATGCCACTCAGGATCTGAAACCATTTAGTGTCATAAAAAATAAAGGAAATAAAAAGGGGACAAATATTTTTCACATCAATGTAAAATGTATTCTTTTCTCTTTCACTGGAAAATGCTACAGGTGCATCCTCTATTCTTTCTTCACTTTTCATTGTCTTCTGCCAATGGTTGCAATACAACACACAAGTAGATTTTTGTGTGGCACAGAGGCTATTACATTAGAGCAAGCTATTACTGTTAGGGTTTTGCTGGGAATCAAACCCAGGTCGCTGGTGTAGTAACCCAGCAAACCCCCACTAGGCCACCAGGGGAATGACTCAAGTACAGCGGAGTGAGGCGAAAGTAGAGTAGAAAAAAAACAGTTTATTTACAATGCAAAAAGGCAAAAAACAAAAGTATAATCCCAACGCTCAGAAGATATACAAGAAAAAAAATCCAAAAGTTCAAAGTCAAAAACAAAAAGCCAAAGATAAGAAAAGAAAAGGCAAAAATCCAAACGCTCAGAAGATTCCAAAATGGTAAACACAAAGTCCAAAATGTCCACAAGAAAACAAAGTACAAAAGACCACAAAGACAAAGGCAAGGAACACGGAACAGAGGTCTCAGGTGATAACATAACAGCACAAAGACTCCATGACTAGGGACCAAACTGAGGAAGTATTTACACACAGGGAAATTAGAAACTAGGCGGGGCAGGAAATAAGGAACAGGTGAGGCAAAAAGCACATGAAAACAAGCAATCAAAACAAACACAAAACACAGAAGCAGTGGTGGCCTCTAGAGGCCAAAACAAACATGACAAGAAAAAGCAGCCTCTAGAGGCCAAGACAGTCCCCAGTTCTAACAGGACCCCCCCCCTCAAGGAGCGTCTCCTGACGTTCCCAGGGCGATCCGGATGGGCCAAATGGAAGTCCCGACACAGATCCTTGTCTAAAACGTCCCGAGCAGGAACCCAGCAGCGCTCCTCAGGGCCATAGCCTTCCCAGTCCACTAGATATTGGAGCCCACCGTGGACCCAGCGGGAGTCAAACAGGCGGTGCACGGTGAACACAGTCTGACCCTGGAAGATGCGGGGGGGGGGATTCCTAGGGGCAGGGGCATACGTGGATGATAGTATGGGCCGCAACAGGGAAACATGGAATGTGGGGTTGATCCTTAGAGTCCGGGGCAACTGGAGCCAGTAGGTGACAGGGTTCACCTTGCGCACAACCTTGAAGGGGCCAATGTAGCGAGGAGCAAGCTTGCGGTTCTCCACCTGCAGCAGAAGGTCCTTGGCAGACAGCCAAACCCGCTGCCCAGGGCGGAAAACATGGGCAGGCCTTCTATGGTGGTTGACGAGTCTGGTTGGACCTGGAAGTCTGGATGAGGGTCCTCCTGACCTTGTTCCAGGTCTTGCGACACCGTCTCATGTACTGGTTGACCAAGGGCACCCCAGCGTCCTCCTCCTGGTCTGGAAACAGAGGTGGCTGGAACCCGAATTGGCACTGGAATGGTGACAACCTGGTGGCCGATGACTGCAGGGTGTTGTGGGCGTACTCCACCCATGGCAGCCAGGTGCTCCATGATGTTGGGTTATCCATCACCAGGCCTTGCAGGGTGGTTTCCAGGTCCTGGTTGAGCCTCTCCGTCTGGCCATTGGACTGGGGGTGGAACCCAGAGGAGAGGCTGGCAGTGGCCCCCATGAGTTTGCAGAACCCGCGCCACACTCGGGAGGAGAACTGGGGCCCCTGGTCTGAGACGATGTCCTGTGGAAGACCAAAGACTTGGAAGACATGAGAAAAAATAAGTTTGGCTGTTTCAAGAGCAGAAGGGAGTTTGCACAGTGGTATGAAGTGGCAGGCCTTCGAGAATCTGTTGACAATGACCAATATGACAGTGTTACCTTGTGAGTCAGGAAGACCCGTGATGAAGTCGACTGCCACATGGGACCAGGGACGCCGGGGAATGGGCAGAGGATGCAGGAGGCCCTGGGGATGCTGTCATGGGTTATTGCTTCTGGTGCACACCTCACAGGACAGGACGAATGACCTCACTTCCTTCTCCATGCTTGGCCACCAGAAGTGTCTTTTCAAGAAGTCCAGGGTCCTCTGAGCTCCCGGGTGGGTGGTGAGAGGGGACGAATGACCCCACTGGAGAACCTTGGCCCGGGCTTGACGAGGGACATACAGGAGGCCCGGTGGCCCCGTCCCAGGACCGGGGTCCTGGCGTTGAGCTTGTTGGATGGCCTCCTCAACAGCCCAGCGGACAGGGGCCACAATCTGGGACACCGGGATAATAGGCCCAACTTCACTCTCCCTGTTGTTGGGCGAGAATAGCCTGGAGAGCGCGTCCGGTTTGGTGTTCTTAGAGCCAGGGCGGTACGATAGGGTGAAACTGAATCGACTGAAAAACAAGGCCCACCTAGCCTGTCGTGGGTTCAGTCTCTTGGCTTGCTGGAGGTACTCCAGGTTCTTGTGGTCCGTCCAAACCAGGAATGGATGTTGCGCTCCCTTCAGCCAGTGCCTCCACTCCTCAAGGGCCAGTTTAACCGCTAGCAGTTCTTGATCCCCCACATCATACCGGGACTCCGCAGGGCTCAGGCGGTGGGAGAAGTAAGCGCAGGGGTGCAACTTTCCTTCCGAGCGTTGAGAGAGCACCGCGCTGACACCGTCTGAGGCGTCCACCTCCATGATGAATGGTTGGGAAGTGTCCGGGAGGACCAGAATGGGTGCCATGCAAAAGCGGTGCTTGAGGTCCTTGAACGCCTTTTCCGCCCGAGGAGACCAGACATAAGATCCACCAATCTTTTTGGTGAGATCCGATATGGGTGCTGCTATGGAACTGAAGTTCCTGACAAACTTGCGGTAGAAGTTAGCGAATCCTAAGAACCGCTGAACTTCTCTAACGGACTTGGGAGTAGGCCAGTCCCGGACAGCCAGGGTCTTGGCTGGGTCCATTTGGAGTTGTCCCGCCCGTACAATAAAACCCAGGAAGGAGACCTCGGGGACATGAAACTCGCATTTCTGGGCTTTAGCAAACAGATTGTTCTGTAGAAGTCTCTGGAGGACTTGGCGGACATGGTGGCGGTGCTCCTGTAAGGTCTTGGAAAATATCAAGATGTCGTCGAGATAGACGAAAATGTACTGGTTAATCATGTCCCTCAAGACGTCGTTGATTAGGGTCTGAAAAACTGCCGGTGCATTGGTGAGTCCAAAGGGCATAACTTGATACTCATAGTGCCCTGACGGGGTGTTAAAGGCAGTCTTCCACTCGTCTCCCTGTCGGATACAGATGAGGTGGTATGCGTTCCATAAGTCCAACTTGGTGAAGACAGTGGCGCCTTGGAGCAGGTCGAATGCTGTGGACATCAGCGGAAGGGGATAGCGGTTGCGCACCGTGATTTTGTTAAGGCCCCTGTAGTCAATACACGGTCGGAGCCCTCCATCCTTTTTACCGACAAAGAAGAAGCCGGCGCCAGCAGGTGAGGTGGAGGGTCGAATGAACCCAGAGACCAGGGCGTCCTTAATGTATTCCTCCATGGCCTTGCGTTCTGGCTGAGAGAGGGAAAACAGTCTGCCCTGAGGAGGGGTAGTCCCAGGGAGCAAATCGATGGCACAGTCATAGGCACGGTGCGGAGGAAGAACGGTGGCCCTACTCTTGCTGAACACTTCTTTCAAATCCCAGTACTCTGTGGGAATTTGAGATAACTCGGTGAGATCAGGAGGCTAGGCAGGAGACACAGGAGAGCTAGAGAGCAGACAAGAGGCATGGCATGCAGGACCCCATTCCACAACCTGGCTTGTTACCCAGTCTATACGAGGGTTGTGGCGGGTAAGCCAAGGAAGGGCTAGAATAACTGGGAACTCTGGCGAATGAATAAGGTGCAGGGAAATTTCTTCTTTATGACCTTGAGCCTGGAGAAAGACTGGAGAAGTAACTTGGGTGACTCTTCCGTCACCTAAAGCTTGGCCATCGAGGGCAGACACAGACAGCGGGACTTCAAGAGGAGCAGTAGGGACATTGATTATTTGGGTGAAGTGGATATCCATAAAGTTTCCCGCTGCCCCGGAGTCTAACAAGGCCTGACAAGAGTGGATGGACTCACCCCAGGAGATGGAGACTGGGATGTAGACTCCTTGGCCAGGGAGTTCGGGAGAGAGGGTAGGCCCCATCACAACCCTCCCTCTGCTGGACGGGGCGGTCCTTTTCCTGAGAGCTCGGGACATGATGCTCGGAAATGGCCAGGCTTGCCACAGTAGATGCAGCACTTGTCCCTCCTTCTGCGCTCCCTCTCAGATGCGGAGAGGCGAGTACGGCCAACTTGCATGGGCTCTGGACAGTCACTGGAGGAGGTAGACAGGCTCCATGTTGAGGCAGTGAGGCCGGGGAGGCTAAGGACTTGCGGCGCTCTCTAATCCTGTTGTCAAGATGAATAGCATGTGAGATCAGAGTTTCGAGGTCACTTGGGCATCCGATAGAGGCCAGGCCATCTTTGATGGGGTCAGACAAACCATGGTGGAAGGCTGAAACCAGGGCAGCCTTGTTCCATCCGCTGACTGCTGTGAGCGTCCGGAACGAGATGGCGTAGTCTGCGATGCTTCCTCCTTGCCGGATGGACATGAGCTTTCTGGCTGCGTCTTTACTGATGTCCGCCTGATCGAAGACACGAAGCATCTCTTCCGTAAATAGCTTGAAATCAGAGCACTCAGGTCCCTGTCTCTGCCAGATGGCTGTTGCCCAAGCTTGTGCCTTACCAGCTAACAAGGTTATCACAAAGGCAATCTTGAGGTGATCCGTAGTGTAGGTGGTAGGCTGGAGCTCAAAGGTGAGTTGGCACTGGGTAAGGAACTCCCGGCACTCACTGTGCTTGCCGTCATACCTCTGTGGTGCAGGAAGGCTGGGTTCGCAAGGTGAAGGAGGCAGCATGGCAGGAGGCACTGGAGCAGATGGTGGAGCAGGAGCAGAATCAGGAGGAGGAGATGCGGGCGTAGGAGTCAGCTGTGCCAGGGCTTTCCCAATTTGCTGAAGCAGTACCTCATGGCGAGCAAGGGCCTCATGTTGGCTTGTGAGTGTTCGTTCATGAGTGTCCATGGTCACTCCGAAGCATGTTAAAGCTGCCGTATGGTCGTATGCAAATTTCCCGATTTTGACGTGCGCGCATATTTAGTGGGAAATCCACGCAGGTCTTTGTACATGAGGCCCCAGGTGAGGCAAAAAGCACATGAAAACAAGCAATCAAAACAAACACAAAACACAGAAGCAGTGGTGGCCTCTAGAGGCCAAAACAAATATGACAAGAAAAAGCAATGACAGCGGCCTCTAGAGGCCAAGACAGTCCCCAGTCCTAACAATTACATTACCTCTCCATACTGCTCATCAAATCCCAAGTGCATGAAAACCATAACTTTTAAGGAGAGGGAACAAAGACTATTAGAGAGCACTCGCATGTACTGTGGAGGAAATAACCATGCGCAAGCCTGTCCTGGACACCCCACTGTTGCAGGGAATTTGAGTGTGAGGACTGTCCTCCAGGTGGCATAGTGGTGTAGTAGTTATCACTGTCGCCTCACAGCAAGGAGGTTCTGGGTTTGAGCCCAGTGGCTGACGGGGGCCTTTCTGGGTGGAGTTTGCATGTTCTCCCTGTCTCTGCATGGGTTTCCTCCGGGTGCTCCCGTTTCCCCCACAGTCCAGAAACATGCAGTTAGGTTAACTGGCTACTTTAAATTGCCCATAGGTGTGAATGTGTGAGTAAGGAACTGGCCACCCTACTGACCCCAAGTCACCCAAACATGGTTCACCTCAAGCCTGGATTGGGTTTGGCATGACGACGACAATTGTGCTCCAATCAGCATCAGCCTCTTAGAAAACTTCCTCATCAAAGAGGTGGCCAAGAATCTTGGCCAAGAAAACTACCAAGATTTAGTCAATGTATTTTGTAAGAACAAGATTGACCAACTACCACTGTGTAGATCATGGGACCATGCCATAAAACAGCTCCAAAAAATATTCATTCATTTTCATTAATCACTTGATCCAGTCCTAAGATCTATCCCATTCTGGGAAAACTGGGCACAGGATGAAAATTCACCCTGGATGGAAAGCCAGTCCACTGCAGTATAAAAATATGTCTACACAGATACACTGACAAGACCTTGGCTAAGTGGTGGGCAAAGAGCATACAAAGATTACCAGGGAGCAATTTTCATCACTGTAAAATACTGTTACTGAATTCTATTCCCATTAGGAGCAGGGGCGCAGATAGGACTTTTGAACTGGGGGGGACTGAGCTGTCAGCAAATGATTCCATTTTGTGTAAATGTGTGTGTGTGTATATATATATATATATATATATATATATATATATATATATATATATATATATAAAATGTGTGTGTGTGTGTACTGAAGCTTCAATATACATTCGAATTGTGAGTTTTCTAACTGAATGAACATTGGTAGACAAAGGCCTACCTGGTCAACATTGCTCGGTTTTTGAAAAAACGCTGTAGCTAATTGTTTTTTGTTTTTTCATTGTTGACCCCACCAGGGATTGCCTGCTGGCCAGGAGGACAATGTTAACATCTTGAATCTCATAATTTCAGTTAACAGTTGCTGCTTACTAAAATAACATTATACATAAAAATAACAACATTAAAAGATATTCACCTACAGCCTAGAATGCTGTCATTTTACATTTAGCCTACTTCAGGTAAGTCCAAATTCCTTCTTATTATTATCAGACTAGCTACTCAACATTACAAAACAAGTATTTGTCACATCTGGGAAAGGCAACAGGCATAGGATATTTACATCTTTTGGTTCTTGAAACAAAAGCTGTGATTTTTTTCCCCTCTTCTCTGGCTTAATGTGGCAGAAAGATCACCAGCTCGGTCATTAGACAGTTGTTTATGATCACTATGGTTACCACGACAGGCAAAGTCCCCAGCTCCCCTTAGGACCCCGGGGTCGAGATGGTGCGTTACATTTACATTGGAAGTCGGAACTTGGAGCTCCGCGCAACATAACCTCAGAACTGAGCGCTTCCCAATTTAAAAACTGGGACATCATGGAACATGGAATTCGAAAAAAATGGCCAGTTAATGAAATGAAACCCCCAACGTTTATGCTGGGAGATGCTGGATTTCAATGCTTTTCCGACTTCAAACTTCCAACTTACGAGTACAACTGAACGCACCATTAGTCACAGCAGAAACACCGCTGCTATCAAATGGATGAGCTGTGCAGTGTTATTAACCGAGAATTACGTGGAAAATGAACACCTTGCTTTCCCAACTCTGCAAGGATCTGCTCCAGCCTACACCGATTCAAGAAGGGGAAAATGTGGATTGATCACTGACAAGGCTGCTGCTGCTGCCATTTCAACTTTGTGCTGCAGTGTAAGTTAGTCTAACTAACGGAACATTAAGCCTCACTTTTTCTACCTATGTGTGGCGCCTTACGTAGGGACGGTGGGTGGGGGGGACAGATGGGGGTCACTATAAATGTGGGGGGGACATGTCCCCCCCGTCCCCCGTGCTATCTGCGTCCTTGATTAGGAGCACTACAAGGGCAAGGGGCTCACATCTTCACCAGAGTCAACCTGTGGAGTGTGTAGAATCAAATCAAGGGAGGAGGATAAATGGTAGATACTCTTCATCACCACTAGGGGGTGATGTGAGTACTTGGTCATGAGTTATGGGTGTTGCGAACACTCTCTTGGCTTGTCAGGGCTTTGTTGATGAAGTACTCAGAGATATGATTGATAAAGATGTCGTTCACATTGACAATGTTCCTCTTGAGGCTTCTTCCTCATGTCATCTGAGGGAGTTTTTCCTTGCCACTGTCACCACAGGCTTTCTCATAGGGGATAGATTAGGGACAAAATTAGTTCATGTTTAAAGTCTTTAAATTTCTGTAAAGCTGCTTTGCGACAATGTATATTGTTAAAAGCGCTATAAAAATAAACTTGACTTGACTTGACAATATTTTTGTTTATTTGGCTGATGAGGCTGAACATATCTACTATGTACCCTTAGCTCCTCATCTGACTATTGCAGAATGGGCTGTATGTCAAGGTGAAAACACTTCGTAGAGTTTTGTAAATCTATAGTCTTATTCTTCAGATATATTCTTAATAGGCAGGGAGTAAAATGTAAGCAGTGATGAGTAGCTGACACTATTAGATATTTACTATGAGTAGCTAAAACTATTAGATATTTACAGTAATTTGGGAGGTTTACAAGAACATTTATATGAGATTTGTTGAAGGTTTCAGAACGTTAGCTACCCTACTCACTTCATTACTCAGAGATAAAACTAAAAAAAAAATAGCCATTGCCTTTAACAATTTAAAGGAATGCTTTATAAAGTATGTGGCAGTCACCTACAGTGGTGCTTGAAAGTTTGTGAACCCTTTAGAATTTTCTATATTTCTGCATAAATATGACCTAAAACATCATCAGATTTTCACACAAGTCCTCATCTCATCTCATTATCTCTAGCCGCTTTATCCTGTTCTACAGGGTCGCAGGCAAGCTGGAGCCTATCCCAGCTGACTATGGGCGAAAGGCAGGGTACACCCTGGACATGTCACCAGGTCATCACAGGGCTGACACATAGACACAGACAACCACTCACATTCACAGTCAATTTTTAGAGTCACCAGTTAACCTAACCTGCATGTCTTTGGACTGTGGGGGAAACCGAAGCACCCGGAGGAAACCCACATGGACAACATGCAAACTCCACACAGAAAGGCCCTCGTCGGCCACGGGACTCGAACCCGGACCTTCTTGCTGTGAGGCGACAGCGCTAACCACTACACCACTGTGCCACCCACACAAGTCCTAAAAGTAGATAAAGAGAATCCAGTTAAACAAATGAGACAAAAATATTATACTTGGTCATTTATTTATTGAAGAAAATGATCCAAGATTACATATCTGTGAGTGGCAAAAGTATGTGAACCTTTGCTTTCAGTATCTGATGTGACCCCCTTGTGCAGCAATAATTGTAACTACAGGTTTCCGGTAACTGTTGATCAGTCCTGCACACTGGCTGGGAGGAATTTTAACCTATTCCTCCGTACAGAACAGCTTCAACTCTGGGATGTTGGTGGGTATCCTCACATGAACTGCTCGCTTCAGGTCCTTCCACAACATTTTGATTGGATTAAGGTCAGGACATTGACTTGGCCATTCCAAAACATTAATTTTATTCTTCTTTAACCATTCTTTGGTAGAACAACTTGTGTGCTTAGGGTCGTTGTCTTGCTGCATGACCCGCCTTCTCTTGAGATTCAGTTCATGGACAGATGTCCTGACATTTTCCTTTAGAATTCGCTGGTATAATTCAGAATTCATTGTTCCATCAATGATGGCAAGCCGTCCTGGCCCAGATGCAGCAAAACAGGCCCAAACCATGATACTACAACCACCATGTTTCACAGATGGGATAAGGTTCTTATGCTGGAATGCAGTGTTTTTCTTTCTCCAAACATAACACTTCTCATTTAAACCAAAAAGTTCTATTTTGGTCTCATCTGTCCACAAAACATTTTTCCAATAGCCTTCTGGCTTGTCCACGTGATCTTTAGCAAACTGCAGACCAGCAGCAATGTTTTTTTTTGGAGAGCAGTGGCTTTCTCCTTGCAACCCTGCCATGCACGCCATTGTTGTTCAGTGTTCTCCAGATGGTGGACTCATGAACATTAATATTAGCCACTGTGAGAGAGGTCTTCAGTTGCTTAGAAGTTACCCTGGGGTCCTTTGTGACCTCGCCAACTATTACACGCTTTGCTCTTGGAGTGATCTTTATTGGTTGACCACTCCTGGGGAGGGTAACAATGGTCTTGAATTTCCTCCATTTGTACACAATCTGTCTGACTGTGGATTGGTGGAGTCCAAACTCTTTAGAGATGGTTTTGTAATCTTTTCCAGACTGATGAACATCAGCAATGCTTTTTCTGAGGTCCTCAAGAATCTCCTTTGTTCGTGTCATGATACACTTCCACAAACATGTGTTGTGAAGATCAGACGTCGATAGAGCCCTGTTCTTTAAATAAAACAGGGTGCCCACTCACACCTGATTGTCATCTCATTGATTGAAAACACCTGACTCTAATTTCACCTTCAAATGAACTGCTAATCCTAGAGGTTCACATACTTTTGCCACTCACAGATATGTAATATTGGATCATTTTCCTCAATAAATAAATTATCAAGTATAATATTTTTTGTCTCATTTGTTTAACTGGGTTCTCTTTATCTACTTTTAGGACTTGTGTGAAAATCTGATGATGTTTTAGGCCATATTTATGCAGAAATATAGAACATACTAAAGGGTTCACAAACTTTCAAGTACCACTGTATTACAGAGTTCCATTCACACTGGAATACTTGTAGACTAAGCATGCAGGCCTAGTCTCTTCTAAACCCATAATTACTGTAGCAGTACCAGTCTCATGTTAGTACAGACGTTCTTACAGATTCCCCATTCTCCAGTAGTCAATTTAGGTGGTTACTGATTGTTTTCAAGGGCTTGCCAGTTAAGTTTCTTAGCAAAAATGTAGTACTGCACTTAAAACACCCAAAAGTCTATGCCACAACATTTTAGGTTGTACAGAATTCCCAACGATAGTCTTTAATTGGGATACTGAGTTTATGTCACATATATGAAAGGCTCTCTGTATAAATATCAGTCTCACATGGGGGTTCTGGGCGGCATGGTGGTGTAGTGGTTAGCGCTGTCGCCTCACAGCAAGAAGGTCCGGGTTCGAGCCCCGGGGCCGGCGAGGGCCTTTCTGTGCGGAGTTTGCATGTTCTCCCCGTGTCCGCATGGGTTTCCTCCGGGTGCTCCGGTTTCCCCCACAGTCCAAAGACATGCAGGTTAGGTTAACTGGTGACTCTAAATTGACCGTAGGTGTGAATGGTTGTCTGTGTCTATGTGTCAGCCCTGTGATGACCTGGCGACTTGTCCAGGATGTACCCCGCCTTTCGCCCGTAGTCAGCTGGGATAGGCTCCAGCTTGCCTGCGACCCTGTAGAACAGGATAAAGCGGCTAGAGATAATGAGATGAGATGAGACATGGGGGTTCTCAACCTCAGTCTAACAGGGCATGTTGAGGCATGTTACATAAAGGGATCTTTTTTTTTTTAACTTGTAGTCATAACCACACTATGATGCACAGAATATGGCCAAAATTCACAAACCATGTCATCTGCGGGCTTAACCACTTTCCACTATGCGTTAGAATTGTAGCTTCCATTCATTTTGTCAGGTTAACCATGCAGTTAGTGGATGGTTATATGTAAAGGCATTCTGAAACTGGTCAGTTTCATTCATTCATTCATTCATTCATTCATTCCCTTTCCTCTTTTCATGGTGGGGGAGGTCAGTTCAGACTTCTCTATCTCTGGTCAGCAGATTCCTGCTCTTCCTGAGGAATCCCCAGACGTTCCCAAGCCGACTTGTAAACATAATCTGTCCAGTGTGTCCAGGGTCTTCATCTGATGGGCTGTGCCTAATACATCTCTACCAGGAGCTGACCAGGGTGCATCTTTGTAAGATGCTCAAACCACCTCAACTGGCCCCTCCAGTTCAGCTCCTCACCCTATCATGGAGAAAAAGTCCAGCAACATTATTCTTTTTGTCCCTACCTATAGCTCCTGAAGATAGGTAAGGATAAAGACGTAGACTGAACGGCAAGGGTGCCGCTAGAAATTTTGGGTCCTATGAAAGAATATCATATTGTGCCCCCCCTTACGTTTCTGGTAACTCAACTTCTTCATGAAGCCAATCTACTAATGGTTCACTATCAATTCTGTTTCTACCATGCACAGCTAATATTAGTGTTGGATTGGAAAGTAACAACCCTAATGTGGTGTCATGCTCTGGCTCCGCCTACACAAGACTGTACCATGTAATGAATTGGGAGAAGGGTGAACTATAAAGACTATCTATTCTAATAATTTTGTGGAAAATGGAAAACCAAACCAGAAGGTTGTTGCATTTGCTCGTTTTAAGAGACAAAATTATTAATTTTTTATTAAATTGACTTAGACATGGTAATAATGGGTGGCACAGTGGTGTAGTGGTTAGCACTGTTGTCTCACAGCAAGAAGGTTCTGGGTTCGAGCGCAGTGGCCAACGAGGGCCTTTCTGTGAGGAGTTTGCATGTTGTCCACGTGGGTTTCCTCTGGGTGCTCCGGTTTTCCCCACAGTCCAAAGACATGCAGGTTAGGCTAATTGGTGGCTCTAAATTGACCATAGGTGTGAATGTAAGTGTGAATGGTTGTTTATCTCTATGTGAGACCCTGTGATGACCTGGTGACTTGTTCAGGGTGTAATCTGCCTCTTGCCCATAGTCAGCTGGGATAGGCTCCAGCTTGCCTGCGACCCTATACAAGATAAGCGTTTACAGATAATGGATGGACGGATGGTAATAATGTTAATATTATCTTCTGAAGGCCCTCTGTCAATGCTGGGCCCTTATAATTGTTCTGACGATGCCCCTGCTGACCAGGAAACTGAGCTCTTCATCTGAAGATTGAGATTCACCACAACAGACCAGTACATTGATCATAACACTGCTGCCTAAGAGCCAATCTGTTTGTCAGTCTCACACCCTCTTTTGCAATCACTCATGAACAAGATCCCAATATACTTCAACTCCTTCAACATGGTGGAGCAAGGTCTTGCCCCTCACCTGAGGGGAGTGTCCCATTATTTTCCAGAAGAGAACCATGGCTTCAGTCTTGGAGGTGCTGCTTTTCATCCCAGCTGCTTCACTCTCAGCAGTGAATGTTCAAGCAAATGTTAGATTTCAACTATATCCTGCTGTGGCTTCATATCTTGTCCACTGCCTTTACTTGTACTTGCCTTTAATCTCTTGTGATTGATTTTTACATTGTTTTGATTGTTGGAATTTTACTCTGCACTGTTCTGTCTACATCTGAATGTTCTTTGGTTTAATTTATTTTAAAACGTACATATTGTTATTGATCAACACTCTGTGTTCGCTATACATATATTACTCTGTTATGAACACAGGATGAATACAGTGATGTGCCAGTGCCAACTCAATTTCCTTTTTTTTTTTTTAATATTAATTTATGTAGTTTAACAGTTTCGGGACAGCCCAAAGCCCACATCTGACTCAAAATGTAAACAGGGGACCTCAGTACTCATCAGGGGATGAAGATGATTCATTCTGTTAAATGAGCTTTATAAAATGTAGCTAGCATATATATACTCTCAAAAACCTGAGGTAACTAGATGAAATTATAAATATTTAAAGCTGGATCTCTTATTCAGAAAAGCAAAAACAATGTATTATAGAAATACAGTGGTGCTTGAAAGTTTGTGAACCCTTTAGAATTTTCTATATTTCTGCATAAATATGACCTAAAACGTCATCAGATTTTCACACAAGTCCTACAAGTAGAGAAAGAGAATCCAGTTAAACAAATGAGACAAAAATATTATACTTGGTCATTTATTTATTGAAGAAAATGATCCAATATTACATATCTGTGAGTGGCAAAAGTATGTGAACCTCTAGGATTAGCAGTTGATTTGAAGGTGAAATTAGAGTCAGGTGTTTTCAATCAGTAGGATGACAAT
Source organism: Neoarius graeffei (assembly GCF_027579695.1). Lineage (NCBI taxonomy): Eukaryota > Metazoa > Chordata > Actinopteri > Siluriformes > Ariidae > Neoarius > Neoarius graeffei. The sequence goes on from NC_083572.1 coordinate 57,312,810, forward strand.
CAGGTGTGAGTGGGCACCCTGTTTTATTTAAAGAACAGGGATCTATCAAAGTCTGATCTTCACAACACGTGTTTGTGGAAGTGTATCATGGCACAAGCAAAGGAGATTTCTGAGAACCTCAGAAAAAGCATTGTTGATGCTCATCAGTCTGGAAAAGGTTACAAAACTATCTCTAAAGAGTTTGGACTCCACCAATCCACAGTCAGACAGATTGTGTACAAATGGAGGACCCCAGGGTAACTTCTAAGCAACGGAAGGCCTCTCTCACATTGGCTAATGTTAATGTTCATGAGTCCACCATCAGGAGAACACTGAACAACAATGGTGTGCATGGCAGGGTTGCAAGGAGAAAGCCACTGCTCTCCAAAAAGAACATTGCTGCTCATCTGCAGTTTGCTAAAGATCACGTGGACAAGCCAGAAGGCTATTGGAAAAATGTTTTGTGGACGGATGAGACCAAAATAGAACTTTTTGGTTTAAATGAGAAGCATTATGTTTGGAGAAAGGAAAACACTGCATTCCAGCATAAGAACCTTATCCCATCTGTGAAACTTGCTGGTGGTAGTATCATGGTTTGGATCTGTTCTGTTGCATCTGGGCTTGCCATCATTGATGGAACAATGAATTCTGAATTATACCAACAAATTCTATATGGGCGGCACGGTGGTGTAGTGGTTAGCGCTGTCACCTCACAGCAAGAAGGTCCTGGGTTCGAGCCCCGGGGCCGGCAAGGGCCTTTCTGTGTGGAGTTTGCATGTTCTCCCCGTGTCCGCGTGGGTTTCCTCCGGGTGCTCCGGTTTCCCCCACAGTCCAAAGACATGCAGGTTAGGTTAACTGGTGACTCTAAATTGACCGTAGGTGTGAATGTGCGTGTGAATGGTTGTCTGTGTCTATGTGTCAGCCCTGTGATGACCTGGCGACTTGTCCAGGGTGTACCCCGCCTTTCGCCCGTAGTCAGCTGGGATAGGCTCCAGCTTGCCTGCGACCCTGTAGAAGGATAAAGCGGCTAGAGGTGATGAGATGAGATGAAATTCTATATGAAAATGTCAGGACATCTGTCCATGAACTGAATGTCGAGAAAAGGTGGGTCATGCAGCAAGACAACAATCCTAAGCACACAAGTCGTTCTACCAAAGAATGGTTAAAGAAGAATAAAGTTAATGTTTTGGAATGGCCAAGTCAAAGTCCTGACCTTAATCCAATCGAAATGTTGTGGAAGGACCTGAAGCGAGCAGTTCATGTGAGGAAATCCACCAACATCCCAGAGTTGAAGCTGTTCTGTACGGAGGAATGGGCTAAAATTCCTCCAAGCCGGTGTGCAGGACTGATCAACAGTTACCAGAAACGTTTAGTTGCGGTTATTGCTGCACAAGGGGGTCACACCAGATACTGAAAGCAAAGGTTCACATACGGTACTTTTGCCACTCACAGATATGCAATATTGGATCATTTTCCTCAATAAATAAATGACCAAGTATAATATTTTTGTCTCATTTGTTTAACTGGGTTCTCTTTATCTAATTTTAGGACTTGTGTGAAAATCTGATGATGTTTTAGGTCATATTTATGCGGAAATATAGAAAATTCTAAAGGGTTCACAAACTTTCAAGCCCCGCTGTACTAGGTTCACACTGACCATTACACCTGAGAATTAATATGTACAACTTTATTAGACTATAAGTGAATGTATGCACAAATAATTCTGTAAAATGGTACAAAAGCTTAACAAATTCTGTATAAAAGCAACACATGCAAATTAGACAGAATATTTAAATAGCTTAAAGGGATGTACATTTAGCAACATTTACACATTGACAGATAAACCCTGACTTAAAACAGGATAAAGCTGGACGCATACCTGGAAAAAAAGCACCATTTTCTACTTGGGCAGTTAAATGCTACAGGTGATGTGTATTGATAAGACCTCTTGCATCGTTAAACCCCACACGCTAGCAAACCTCAGTAATGTCATATTTCTCACTCTCCGCTGTCTCATGCAACAATTCAGTATGCAGCAACATGTTTAGTTCTCATATGTAGTAGGTTTTTCAGAGTTTCGCAACCTACATGGACCATTCACTTCTTTCTCTGTCATAGAATCTGTTACAGTGGCATGATGCATGTTACACAACGCATGTTTTAACACAGACAGGCTGACATTAGAGAGTGTAAATACTTTTGGATTTGTTTTGAGTGCTGAAATTAAAGAAAGTTCCTGTTCATCTAGATTTTCACAGTGCAGATAAAGATGTCTATCAATCTTTATTTTAGAATATCCTTGATGTTAAGATAATTATGAAGGTGAAAACCCTTTATGCTCTGAATCAGCCATCTGATTAGTTTGCTCAGAAGTGATAAATGGATTTTGAGAAAATGAATGCTATAATTTCATTTGAGTGAATGTACACGGAATGTACCTGGGTTTAATCCACAAAAAAAAAAACATAATTTTTGGTCTGTACTTATGATTGGGTATATTGAAACTGTGAATGTGAAGACAAAACAGTTTTCATTTCTTAAAAGTATTATACTGTGTTTGTGATAGTTTGGTTTAAAAAATGCTTTAAAGAACACAGCATCAAATACTGAGCACCAAATATACAGTCCAGCTTTGGTTATCTAGCCCTTGTGCATGTATGTTACTGTATTAATATTAATGGTGTGCATGTTTTGCATTATTGTCCTGAATCAGCATAGATCTAAAGGCACGAGGCAGACCTTTAAGCACTTAAGGCATTCAAATTCTGTTCTGTACAACACTGTCCTTGTGTTTTTACACACCTTTGGCAAATGAACTCAAAGCTTAAAATTTCTCTGCCCAGAGCATTCATACTGTCTCTTGAGTCACGTCTCTTTGCTCCTCATCATGCTCCACTTTGATCTCACTGCTACGATAATAATTTTTTGTGTCCAGTCCTTCATCCTCCTTTTCATTTTTCTTCTTACTATCTTCACTTGACTGTTCCAGGTGTCTACTTCTGTCCTCTATCTCCATTCTTCTCTCTACTCTTCTCTTGTGCGCATGATTACTAAGTGAGTTTTCGTCTTCCTCCTCCTCCTCTTCCTCCTCTTCTGCTCGGAATCCTAGTGGAGCCCCATCAAGGCTGGAATCACTGAGGAACGTGGCTGTTTCCTCCAGTGTGAGAGGATTATCTCTTGTCTCAGGATAAAGCTTGGTGTGCGGGCTTGTGTAGAGAGCTGTGTCCCCCAAAACCTGCTCCTCTCCCTGTGTGTCTGGGTCATTGTCTCGCCCACAGAAAGCATAACGGTGGTTCATGTGCTGTGAGTAGGAGCCTGAGTGTGAGAAACGCTTGCCACATTTATCACACTGATAGGGCTTTTCTCCAGAGTGAAGCCGACTGTGCTCAATCAGGTGGTGCTTGTGTTTAAATGCTTTCTTACAGATCTGGCACTCATGTGGCCGCTTTCCTAGAGACAGAAAAAAAAAGACAATCAGCTGCATGGCTCCTGTATTTTTGCAATTAAATAGTCCGGTGATATAGTCTGGTTTATTCTATTCACATTCACTGGATATGGCCAATTGCACACTCTGATTGGTTACTCTACTACTAGGATATCAGCTCATATACCGTGAGTAGAGAAAAACAAAATGGCAGAGCGTGTTGCTGAACCAACCGAGGATGAAATAAAAACTCTACTCAAAAACAAAACCACAAAAAAAAGCAACAAAATACGGAATGAAAACATTTGATGGTAAGAATGTATCTTTTTTTATTTTTCAAGAATTATTATTATAGCATTTTTCACAAACTGCTACTGTCATTTCACCGGTTTGTTTACATTCTAAGTGGAAATGATTTTGTCGGACGTTTTGTATAAAGTATTTATTTATCGAATTTGCAAAAAATCTAAATAAAAATGCTTTGTTTCTCAAAATCCAGTGAATGTGGACAGAATAAAATAGTTATTCCACTCAAGCTCGTTGTACAGTGGTGCTTGAAAATTTGTGAACCCTTTAGAATTTTCTATATTTCTGCATAAATATGACCTAAAACATCATCAGATTTTCACACAAGTCCATAAAGTAGATAAAGAGAACCCAGTTAAACAAATGAGGCAAAAATATTATACTTGGTCATTTATTTATTGAAGAAAATGATCCACTATTACATATCTGTGAGTGGCAAAAGTATGTGAACCTCTAGGATTAGCAGTTGATTTGAAGGTGAAATTAGAGTCAGGTGTTTTCAATCAATGGGATGACAATCAGGTGTGAGTGGGCACCCTGTTTTATTTAAAGAACAGGGATCTATCAAAGTCTGATCTTCACAACACATGTTTGTGGAAGTGTATCATGGCAGGAACAAAGGAGATTTCTGAGGACCTCAGAAAAAGCATTGTTGATACTCATCAGTCTGGAAAAGGTTACAAAACCATCTCTAAAGAGTTTGGACTCCACCAATCCACAGTCAGACAGATTGTGTACAAATGGAGGAAATTCAAGATCATTATTACCCTCCCCAGGAGTGGTCGACCAACAAAGATCACTCCAAGAGCAAGGCATGTAATAGTCGGCGAGGTCACAAAGGACCCCAGGGTAACTTCTAAGCAACTGAAGGCCTCTCTCACATTGGCTAATGTTAATGTTCATGAGTCCACCATCAGGAGAACACTGAACAACAATGGCGTGCATGGCAGGGTTGCAAGGAGAAAGCCACTGCTCTCCAAAAAGAACATTGCTGCATGTCTGCAGTTTGCTAAAGATCACGTGGACAAGCCAGAAGGCTATTGGAAAAATGTTTTGTGGACGGATGAGACCAAAATAGAACTTTTTGGTTTAAATGAGAAGCGTTATGTTTGGAGAAAGGAAAATACTGCATTCCAGCATAAGAACCTTATCCCATCTGTGAAACATGGTGGTGGTAGTATCATGGTTTGGGCCTGTTTTGCTGCATCTGGGCCAGGACGGCTTGCCATCATTGATGGAACAATGAATTCTGAATTATACCAGCGAATTCTAAAGGAAAATGTCAGGACATCTGTCCATGAACTGAATCTCAAGAGAAGGTGGGTCATGCAGCAAGACGATGACCCTAAGCACACAAGTCATTCTACCAAAGAATGGTTAAAGAAGAATAAAGTTAATGTTTTGGAATGGCCAAGTCAAAGTCCTGACCTTAATCCAATCGAAATGTGGTGGAAGGACCTGAAGCAAGCAGTTCATGTGAGGAAACCCACCAACATCCCAGAGCTAAAGCTGTTCTGTATGGAGGAACGGGCTAAAATTCCTCCAAGCCGGTGTGCAGGACTGATCAACAGTTACCGGAAACATTTAGTTGCGGTTATTGCTGCACAAGGGGGTCACACCAGATACTGAAAGCAAAGGTTCACATACTTTTGCCACTCACAGATATGTAATATTGGATCATTTTCCTCAATAAACAAAAGACCAAGTATAATATTTTTGTCTCATTTGTTTAACTGGGTTCTCTTTATCTACTTTTAGGACTTGTGTGAAAATCTGATGATGTTTTAGGTCATATTTATGCAGAAATATAGAAAATTCTAAAGGGTTCACAAACTTTCAAGCACCACTGTATATGGTTTATAGCCAACTCAGCGCTACACGCCTCATCAGCTATCAGCTCATGTATGACTCAATTCCGTGGAATAACTGTTAATTTATTCAACAATGCTGTTGAATTCTCAAATCTGATTGATCAGAAGCTGTTTTCTGTAATAGCATAGCTCTCACAGTTTAATATTAATGCACCCTTTAAATATATTATCCTTTCTATTGTAACAGCTAATTCACAGGAACTTGCATGGCAGACTCTCCATATAAACAGATTTAAAAAGAACAACTATGTAATAGTTGATATGGTGAAGATTCCTGTTAGGATACGGTTATTTAGCATTTTTGCTCAATAAAATTTTCCTCCGGGTGTTCTGTTTTCCTCCCACGGTCCAAAGACATGTGGATTAAGTCAACTGGCTACTCTAAATTGCCTGTCAGTGAGAATGTGAGTGTGAATGGTTGTCTGTCTCTTTGTGTTAGCCCTGCAATAGATTGGCAGCTTCTCCAGGGTGTACCCCACCTCTCATCCAGTGTCAGCTGGGATTGGCTCCAACTAACCCATGACCTGCAATGGATAAGCGGCATAGATAATGAATGAATGAATGAATGAATGAATGCTAGTGTTGGTGTTTTTGGAAAATAATTACTCTGGGGTGACCTCAGCCTGTCATTAATTATTTTCCCATAAGAGTACAGCCTGTTGTGTTTTATTCCTTATGTAATAATATACATCAATATCTGTAATATAGTTTGCCAAATGATAAAAAGTATTGTAAATATAATTTATATGCCTGTAGATTATACACTGGCCACTTTATTAGGTACACCCATCCACCTGCTGTTTTATGCAGTTATCTAATCAGCCAATCCCTTGACAGCAGCACAATGCATAAAATCACGCAGATACAAATCAAGAGCTTCAGTTAATGTTCACTTCATACATCAGAACAGGAAAAATTGTGATCTCAAAATGTTACTTTCACTGTGGAATGGGTGTTTGTGCCAGATGGACCGGTTTGAGTATTTCAGAAACTGCTGATCTCCTGGGGGTTTTACACACAACAGTCTCTCGAGTTTACACAGAATGGTGCGAAAAACAAAAAACACTGAGTGAGTGACAGTTCTGTGGGTGGAAACATCTTGTTGAGAAGACAGGTCAGAGGAAAATGCCCAGATTGGCTCGAGCTGCCAGGAAGGGTATAGTAACTCATAGCAACTGTTTACAACCGTGGTGAGCAGAAAAGCATCTCAGCATGCAACAGCAGAAGACCACACTGGGTTCCACTCCTGCAGCCAAGAACAGGAATCTTAGAATCACTTAGAATCAAGAACAAGTTCCTATTAAAGTGGCTGGTATGAGTGTATTCAGTGGCGACTGGTGGTGAATTTTTTTTAATGTATTTTTTTTTTGGGGGGGGGGGGGGGGGTAGTGAATAATATATGTCATTCATCCAACCATCCATCCCTCCATTATCTATTTCACTTATGTCATGTTGAGTGGGGAAGCTGGAGCCAATCCCAGCTGACCTCGTGTGGGAGGCAGTGTATACCCTGGACAGCAAATAATATATATCACTTATATCTAATATAACTTTATATATAACTTTTGCCAGGCGGCACAGTGGTGTAGTGGTTAGCACTGTCGCCTCACAGCAAGAAAGTCCGGGTTCGAGCCCTGTGGCCGGCGAGGGCCTTTCTGTGTGGAGTTTGCATGTTCTCCCTGTGTCCGCGTGGGTTTCCTCCGGGTGCTCCGGTTTCCCCCAAAGACATGCAGGTTAGGTTAACTAGTGACTCTAAATTGACCGTAGGTGTGAATGTGAGTGTGAATGGTTGTCTGTGTCTATGTGTCAGCCCTGTGATGACCTGGCAACTTGTCCAGGGTGTACCCCACCTTTCGCCCGTAGTCAGCTGGGATAGGCTCCAGCTTGCCTGCAACCCTGTAGAACAGGATAAAGCGGCTAGAGATAATGAGATACGGTATAACTTTTGCTATTTGAATCTTAACTGCGATAATGTGGATGCCCAAAATGAAAACTTATATTGATTTTTCTTTTACCTTTGAAAGATGGGTGAGTCTTCACCCTGCTAGCCCATTGATATGAATTGCCTCTGTATATATGATGATGATGATGATGATGATGATTATATTCACTTTTGAAATACTGATATTGCAGAAGGTTGCAGTATGCAAATCATCAAATTTTTGAGGTTTTTATTGTGTTGCAAACATGCTGACCAATATCAGTCACTTCATGACACAAAGATAACACAATTTTGACTGGTACAAACAAATTCGTCTTTGCTGCCTAATTAATAAAAAAAAACAACTAATGTACTCTTACATTCAATCAGTTTTTCTAGGAAAAAAAACACAAAACCACAAAGCTACTGAAAATCAAGTTTTGCTGATGTACAGTGCAATAGAATATTCAGAGAGTTGTGGTGTCACTACCTGTGTGTTCATATTTGTGGCGCAGCAAAGAGCTGCTCTTCTGGAAGCTTTTGTCACAGATGTCACAGGCATATAATCCTTCGTCTGTCTTCCTGAGTCTCTTTCTCCCTGGACCATGGTCTCCATCCAGCCCCTCTTCCATCAAAGCGAGGTAGTCCAGACTTCCTCTAATTCTGGCATCACCCTTAAAGACAGATATTCATTTTGTTAATTGGAGTCTGTGACAGCATTTAATATGAAGCCCCTAGATAAATAATAATAATAATAATAATAATAATATGATTTAAAGTGTATACTATGCATTTAATTTGTCATTTGTCACAGTCATTTTATGAGCGTGAAATTTGAAAAATGTGTAACTGTGTATAAACAGGCTTGCATTTTCTCTGCCCTTTATGCATGTTGGGGCTGGAATTCCCCTCTGAGTAATATACTTGTTTACAGCACAAATGGGGGAAACAAATGCATCAAGAGCAACCTACAAGAGTTTAAACGACAGCAAATGAGGGCCTGTTATGATTCTCTATGTGGTACCAAAGATAGTTCTTTATCTTATGATGTACTCTTGAATAAGAGACTCTGAGTTGAAATGAAAGTGCAAATTGCTTATATTGTTAAAAGCTGAGGAAGGGGCTGTGGGTGGGTTTCAGTATAGGTTTTAATATGGGTTTTAATGAGAATGTTTCTGCAAAATATCATTAAAATAATATGTGATAGGGTACCTAAAACAGGCCCCAAATTTAGTTTGCGTTTTTGTTCTTTTCCTTTGTGGCAAATAATCAGAAAAGGAAATATCATTAATGGCCACATGATGCTTGGGGTCAGATTGGGTTGCTGATTCAGCAAGTGTTCTCACCATGACATTTATCTCCATTCTTTTGAGCATGGTCTCAGACTCTGGCTCCATCATATATGCTATGGGAGAGAGAAACCCAGGGCTGGGTGCTGGTGACGTTAGAGGAAGTGACGTCATGCCATTACGCCCCATTGCTGCAAGACCACTTGACACGATGGGATTAAAAAAGGGAAAGTTGCTGAAAAGTGCACTTCCAAATAAAGGTCTATAGGCCCCGCCTACTTCGTGATGAGATAGTGGGCTTAACCTTGTGGTTAGATGATCCGCATCCCTCTGGTCCAGCTGTGGTGAACTGCCATTGCAGTCTGAGCTAGGCTCTGAGCTTTTACGTGCTTTGGGAATGGAGAGGTCTAGGGGTTCACTCTGAGAACCCTCTGATCTGGGTGATGGTCTGTGTTGAAGAGGCTGGCATGGTGATGTGACTGATGGAGTGATGAAGCTTGGACGTCGGCGTTCCTGTAGCGAGGGTGAGGTCGGGCTCATGACGGTGGAGTTTCCAGGACTGTCTGTCTTTCTGTTTGGCCAGTAGGCATGTGCAGGCTCAGAGCGGAAAGGCAAAGGTAGGGGCACAAGGAGCTGCTGTGGAAGCGAATGCCAAGACACCCGCTGTGGAGAAGAGATCTCTCTGGTCATTCCATTAGGAGTGGTAGGAGTTTTCTGTGTGTTGTAAACGTGATGGGAGGCACGTGAGAAGTTGAGTGGTGATCCATCTTTGATGAAGTGCATTTCTGCAATGTCCTGCTCATCTTTTCCCTTGCACAGATATCTCTCGTGCTGCTTTAGAACAACTTCATTTGGAAACAACTGGAAGCACCGCTGACATGATACTGCACTGACAGGCACATCACTTTTCCCCTCTCTTCTTTCTGTCTTGTCTTCTTCTTCCTTGTCCTGTCTGCTTCCTAGCTGCTCATCCTTCCCCACTTCCTTTCGGAGCATTTCCTGCAGGAGTTCTTCAAACTTGCCACCAGAGTGCAGTAAGGGCAAAAGTGTAGTCCCTTTAAACACCCCCATCCTCATGGGTGAAACAGAATCCCACGGTCTGCTTAGATCTGAAGTTTGGAGGGCAGAAGCAACAGATTCCTGTCCCTGATTGGCGAGATGCTCCGTGAAGCAATGACTCGGTGGGGCATATGGAGAGCTCTTCCCTCTGTTACCATTCCTGCTTCCAACTACAGGGGGTGACGTTGGGGAGGGGAAGAGGTAGGCAGGGTGAGAGTGGCCATTGAAATATGTGCCATTCCCTGATCCACCCACACTGAGACACTTTTTGCTGCTCAGGTGTGAGCTGTAGGAGCCTGAGTGACTGAAACGTTTCTTACAGTTGGAGCACTCGTAGGGCTTCTCACCTAAAATGACAAAACAATATTTACTACAGATTGTTCTACATGTTCGTGATTCACCACCAGAGGTGTATCTGAAGGCGGGTTGGGGATTTCAGGTTTGAGCCCACCTTGAAATATTTCATGGCAATTCCAAATAGGTGATTAATATACAAAGGTGATTTTATATACTTGCGCCAAATAATATTGCTTTGCACTGTGCTATAATGATGTTCATAAAAGGTCAACAAAGTCATCATTATGAGTCTTCCTTATTTACCCATTTCAGTCGTCAAACGAACACATCCATTAGTCATATTTCCGTCACATTTTATTAGGTACAGAGAGAAAACTGTTAGTCAGCCAGATACACTCTGAGCACAGTGATATCAAAGTAACAGCCGATGTAGTATGGGAGAAAAGAAAGAAGGCTAGTTCTGATCTTATACAGGACATCGAGATGTTAATGTTTTTCTACTACTAGCATATTATTTTAATCATATTCAGTGGAAAGGTCATGAAGGTATTTACTTTCTAAATTATTAACCTTATTAATATGGCACAATTGATGGAATAGTTGATTAGAGTTTTAAGTAATTAAATGACAAAATCTTTATGCGACTACAACTTCTATTTCTGTGTGGAATCCAACCCAAATGCATGAGTACACCACACATCAATTTAATGATATGAATCCTACTTTGATTTTATTATCAAAGATGTAGCCTTTCTTATCACCTTATCGTGTGTGACACATTAGTAATATCTTAAAACAAAAAAGCTATGGAGTAATTAGTCACAATTTCACGAGGTAATGTAACAAAGTTCTCTGTTTATTTGCATGGCGACTTCTTTTTTCTTTTTCACATGATTATGTAAATGAAAAAGCACATTTTTCTTACCACTATGAATGCGTAGATGCTCCTTAAGATGATGCTTGTATTTAAAGGCTTTTCCACACTGTGTACACTTAAACTTCCGGTTTTCTATGTTGGGGTCAGCCATAGAACTCTGCAACACACACATGCATCAGAAGGTAAAGTAAAATTGAACTGTCCATGGTGATCAACTTTTACAGTGTTTCAACATTCTGCATGACAACATGTTGTAGTCTGTTGAAGCTATGTATTGCAGCATGAGCTCCCACCTTCTCTTTAACCTGGGTATGTAGTGCCATGTGCCGCTCCATCTGTGCCCTGTATGGAGTGCTGTAGCCACAGAACGGACACACACTGTGCCCTCCCTCCCTCTCCTGGCACAACTTCATGTGTTCTCTGAGATAGATGCCCTGCTGGTATGACCGCTGGCAAAATAGACACACCTGCATTTCTGTCCCTGTAGGATCAGGGCTCCCAGGGTCTGCGTCTGTTAACCAGAAAGAGAACAAAGGTGAAGTTATCTGGATTATTGCTGATGTTTTTTAATTTGCAATACATGCTGTTCTGCTAGGCAGAAAATGCCCTATGATTCTTTTAAAAATTTAATTTAAAAATAACAGTTGCTTTTTAGCATAGCGTTATTACAACCATGGCTTGGAATTAACTCTAGCTACTAAGGGTTTTTCATTTTTATTTTTTTTATATTTTTTTAAACCAGGCAATTTTGTCAGATAAAACTAGGGGAGAGCGGGGACACTCAGGACAGGGGAGAACTGGGACAGTTTGTATTCTCACAAATTAATTTCAACCAATCAGGTTTTAGATTACATCAGAAATTAGATGATGGCCCTTAGAGTAACCGACTTCCTTTGGAACCACGAAGCTGGACACTGCAGTAAGTTTTGTGCAGTTCAATATTTTTGTCAAACAAAACTTGTATTTTCTACTTCGCCTCCGCCTCCATTCTATCGTGTAACGTCTGCTGGAGAATTCTGGATTTGTTAGGAATTAAAGTATGCAGCCGAGAGTTACCATATATAGTATTATTTATTGAACATAAATTCTGGGGAAAAACATTTTTTTTTTTTCAAAATGGCCAGATGGGGAGAGTTGGGACAGTTCACATTACAGGATTTTTCTTGTGGTTTACAAATATAAAATTCTTTAAAATCTTTGTTAAAAATGTGGGACTGTACCTGCATTGAGGATTAAACTTATTTCATTCCTTTTTGAGAATGGAGCTGTTTTTGTCTTGTCAGGTTTTGGATAAACTGACATTTTTCTCTCGCTGTACCAGCATTGTGTGCTCATACAGTTCACATGTTACAGGTTTTGATAATAAATAAAAATTAAACCTGTACACCTAGGTATTTTATTTTTGTCCCATGTCTCCCCACTATGTCCCAAGTCTCCCAACACAATGTCCCATGTCTCCCATCAATGTCTCATGTCTCCCTGCAAAAAATAATGACAGAAAAAGTGAAGCCTGAAGGCCAGTATATGTGAGAAGATGAGAAATTAATGTTGTGGTAAGAGTATAGTAAACACTCTAACGCAATAAGAATGTGATGCTTCCTGCAAAGAATTTCACACCATCTACAAAAGCTGAAAATGTGTCCCCAGTCTCCCTGCTCTTCCCTGTATAAAATACAAATGAATCAATTACCATAAGAGCAGCAATCTTGATAAAACGTTAACTTGTTAGCTGGTCATGACAAAGCCATTTTTCTTTACAGCATTTGACCCTCTTCTTCATCATTTTCCTTATTGCATCAAATATAACTGTATACTTCCTACATTTATGAAATACTGTTATAGAAATGTATAGAAACAAATTATTTTTTTAAAGATAAACAACTTCCTGCTATTTTCTCCTGCTACACCTGCTATTTAAAAGATTAACATATAGAGGACATTACACGGTGGCGTGAAAACATGAAGTTTAATGTTTTTTATATTATATGGTCACATCCACACACACAAAAAACAGCAACAACAAACAAAAAAAATGCAAGTTAATCAAAAGAATTTTAATTTTTAACCTGTTCACCATTTTGACAATGTGCGTCAAGTCAGTGGGAAAACACTGGGAGTGACGTCATCGGAGTGAAATATCAGGAATTATGTCACTCAGATCCGCGACGTATTTCAACATGAGGAGATAAACTTCATATATTCATGCCAACGTGTGATTTTCTTTTTATTATATACAGTAGACACATTCACAAACAAAAACTACCCAAATTTATCAAAACAATTCATCGATTTCCTCACACGTGAAGATATTGGAAAATATTTTACTCCATGTACCGGATGTAGTCCCTATGAAAAATGTGAGTGGCATATTTCCCAGTAAAACACTCATGTATATATAATAGAAGAATATATACACGCACACACGCATGCACGCACGCACACACACACACACACACACACACACACACACACACACACACACACACATACACAAATTCATTACTGTTTGCATACGATTTTCAGCCTTGTTTTTTTCCCCTCATTTTGTTTCCATTGGACAAACAATGTACATGTTAGTAAATTGTTAGTAAAATTGGTTCCGTCCTAAACAAGGAAGAAATAGAATAGACTCTTAACTCCTGTTTCTCCATTTTTCATCCCACAGCATAAAGGCCCCAGTAATCTCTAGTATACATGTCTACTTGAAGTTAACTAGAGATCTCACACATTGTGCCATTGAAGTAAGCTACATGTTTCTCCAGCTTAATACAAGTAAACTAATGTCCACTTTGAGAGCTGTCCAGTTAAATTGAAGTATACTATCATGTTTCAGTACATTTGGAGAGAATTTAGTGTAGTTTTGATATCATTTATAAATATACTTGAAGTACACTCAATTACAAGTATTCATTTATTTTTAATGTGGTAGAGCAACTGCTACAATTATCGACACCTTAACGACATTTTGGCTGTTGCAAAAGTAGAAAAGACTTTCAAAACGTAAATTGTGCATGAATACTCAAACTTCCACTGGAAAAAAAATGAGTTGATTCCTGATTACTTAGCATATCAGATCATGTGACACCTTTGTCCACAATTATCGACACCGTTCCACAATTATTGACACCCAGATGATTATTGATTAAAAAAATAAATCGGTATATGGTATTAATTCAACAAAACATAGTTTTTATTTAAAATGTGTTTTACATAGACTTATACTTAGTACAAAATATCTTTTATATAAATATATCAATGTTGATGCTTATGTAAATGAAGTAATTCTAATGTTTGTAAACAAATGAACTGATAATGTTTAACCTGTCAGAAAATCTTCTTGTTCCACTTTCTACCCACTTTCTAAGTATTTTCGTAGATCACATTTTGTTAATCATTTGTTGTTGTTTGTATTCATTTCTAGTTGTGTAGTTTACCAATAAATGTCAACAGACAATTGACACTGTAACCGCATGAAAATCCAGGTCAAAGGTTGATTTTTTATTATTATTGAGATTTAAAATTTACATCTAAAAATATAAAATGCCTACTGATATTGTAATACGTAGTAGATATTTACAACAAACTGCAAAAAATATTTTCTGAATGGAACAGAAAAATCTGAATATTTCAAGCATGTAATTGTTTATATACTAGGAATTTAATTCTGGTCGAATTATATTTATTGCAATAAGATTCCAAATACTCTATCAACATTCCATTCTGTTATAAATCAGGAAAAAAAATTATAAATCACAGCAATTTTTTTAAAAAGTACTTCATCTACTTCAACAGTGTTACACAAAGCTCGATCCATAACAGTTGTAAATGTGACTTAATTCCACAGGGTGTCGATAATGGTGGACATCGGTGAAAGTGATCACTATTATCGACACCTCACGTGATTCTCAAACACACGTTTAGATACAAAATGGCGCCTGTCAAATGAAAGAGTAAGAAACAAAGTAGGTTTTGACAAGGAGATCATGAAATATCGGTGAACTTGATGAGTAAAAACATGGCCGTGATCTTTCCACCATGCTTACCTGTGATGATAACATCCGGGTTTTCCTCAAATTGCTGATTGTGCTAAAAAAATTCCATCTCAGGTAATGAGCTGTGTCATCAGATGACAAGATCAAAGGGCGAGGTGGTGGTGGGGATCTTCCAGTTGATTAATTAACCAATAATAACTGTTGTAACTGAAACTCACCTTTGTAAAATTGTTTTTTATTTGTAAATCTGAAAAGGTGTCGATAATTATGGACTTTCGATAATTGTAGCCGCCGCTCTAATATGGACAAAAATGATTTAAGTCAGTAAATACCCAGGTAATTTATTTAATACTGGATTTGGAGGAGAAGAAAATTCCCTTTTACACAAAGATCATTTTTAGGTGATTTTAGTGTGTAGCACTTTGGCCAAAAAATTTTTAAGTGTCAGTTTAAAAAACAAAACAAAAACAGCAACAAAAAAACCCCCATACCAGTTAAAAATATACAGAAATGTTTGTTTGAATATAAATGAGCTCGGTCCTGAATAGTGCAGCAGTAAACAGTTGGCCCTGAGCTGCATTTGAACCTTGGTATTGACAATCCTGAAACATTCCATATGATTGCCATTGTGTTAATTTTGTCTAATTCTGGTGCCAATACAGAAAACTATTTCCAAATCCTAACCTCCATCAGCTTTAGAATCATATACCTTTCCCTTCAGGTGACTCCTGAACACCTGGTGACAAGGTTGATGGTGTGTTGCTCTGTGCACCAGGAGTGTGGTAGGAAGTGATGGAGCCGTTGTGTTGCTGGCTGTGTTGTGAATCAGGAAGGTGGGACACTTTTCTCAGCTGCATGAGGAAGTCATACCGAGTCCAGTCCTCCACTACACAGGCATCTTTCTGTGCTGAGGGAATAGAGGCAGGGTGCGCTGATCTTAGATCAACATCTGTCTTGCTGTCTAATGTCACAGTTATTTCAGAAAAAAAAGTTTCTGCTAATTCTCAACAAGCTTCCATTGGTCATGCTGTAATAATAACAAACTTGTGGTGTGGTTGCACGGGCCGCCTGCACTATACAGCTGCAGTAAAAAAATTTTTTTTTAAAAAGTGGATATTTACACACATGCATTAGTTTGTCTTATAGGGTTTAATTTAACGACTTCATACCATTTCTCAGTTTCACCACAATTTTAAAGATGTATTTTATATGTATTTTTTAGCCTATGAAGGTTTTAATAACCCTTACAGAACATGCACATACATATGTAAATAATCATACGATTCACATATGAATTTCATATGGTTGTTTTTTTTAATGTACATAATTTCACATTATTTAACGCACATATTCCTTTTCTTTTTAAAAAAAATTTTCCAACATAATTTCTTACATGATTCATTTACTTTCACATGTCGGGCATGCTTTTTATTATTTACATAAATGAAAAATCACATATTAATCACATGATGTCATGCATGTTCACTGATACACACCTTCATCTTCATGTTCTTCACCTAAACACATATTACGTGCATAATCATGTGTGAAAAATGGATGAATATGAGCTCATGAACAAAGAAATGCGTGTGATGGTTTTTTTTCCCATAAAGAAATAGTGAATAAGTTGAATCAGGTATGTAACAGCAAAGAGAACACTCTATATTACTGGATTAGATTTGAAAAGCACCATATTGGACATCACTGAAGGGAAAAAAAAAGAAAATTACGGTATACTTTCCTACTCTTTGTTAAAGAAAAAAATTAAAATAAAAAAAGGCTTGTCATGGGAATTTAAAGGGCTCTGTAATGGGAATGATGAGAGCTGAAATGAGGAAAATGTTTCTGAGATTCTCCCATGAGACCAATGAAAGCCAGAGAGCCAAAAAAAATAATAATAATAATAATAATATAAAAAGAAAGCGAGGACAAATGCCAGCACTGCACTGTGACTTTGAGAAGAATTTTTCAAATGTTTGCAGATGTTGGCATCATATTTCAAACTTTCTCTACTGCGGACAGAGAAGAGGCAGAGCACCTAACTGCTGTACAGACTCTCTTTTTCTTCACTAGAGAGAGAAAACGAGTGTGCAATGATGGTTTCTAGATGAGCTGCACATCTTTCATCTCTACAAATATAAAAGCAAAACTGTATTTACTTACTTTTGACTTTAGAATGGGAACGTCATCTTGTTTGACCTGAAAGCCCTTTGTCATGCATGATGTGACGACTTTTTGAAAATAACCTTTGATACTGCTGTGTTATCTTAATGCTAGCAAGAAGTTTCAA